>NC_081418.1:90433378-90698378 GCF_949786415.1 Peromyscus eremicus
GAGAAAAGATCCAGCATACCTTACTAATGAAATTTGGCAAGAACTAAGCCACCAGATGAATGAACTGGGCTCCAGTCCTGGAATATTAAGTTAGCAAATAACAGAGAATAGAGCAAGGGATCAACCCATAAGTGGAAAATTACAGGGATGATGAGATGGACAAGCAAGGGCCTTCCCTGCAGAGAGAGTCAGCAAAGGAGGTAGGAGAAGATGCTGACCCCAGGTCCATGTAGACATCTGTACACCTCTACTTGCAGGTAAAGAAAGTATGACAGAGGCAGATTTCAGACTAATCATTTTTTGCCTGAGTTGCTTATAAATTAGTCTCAGTGCATGAGGAATGCATAATCCTGGGAACACCTCAGTCTCTCCCTGTTTCCTATTGATGAGCACTCCCTCTTATGCAAAAGAAAGAGAAGATTAAGACAGGGACTGCTGCTTTGGAGTAGAGATGGGTGTTTTATTCTTCCTTCTCCATTAAAAAGGGGAGAGGGATTTAAAGTTGGTACACTGTGTTAGTTTTTCTCCTTACTGTGACAAAATATCTTGAGAGAAGTAACTTAGGGGATAAAAAGTTCACAGTTCTCATGGTGTGGGTATATTTCACCATAGCAGGGAAGCCTAGAAGCAGCAGGAGGAAGCTGACTGGTTACATTGCATCAACACTCAAGAAGCAGAGTGTGTGTAGGAAGTGGACAGAGTTATTAAGCCTCAAGTCTTATCCCCAGAGATCCATTTCCTCAGAGACTCTACTTCCTAAATGGTCTATAACCTTCCTGAACAGCACCACAAGTCAGGGGCCAAGCGTTCAAACATGTGATACCACAGGGGATGTTTCACATTGAAATCCAACACATCATTATTTAGCATTTTCTCAGAACTCAGCCCTAAGCCCTGCTTAACAGAAAGCCCTATATTTCCTGTGGGTACAAGCCTACACTGTGATAACAAAATGAAGCCTTGTTTCTCATTTACCATTATTGTGTAAATGGATCTCTCCTCCATAAAATTATGACGAAAAATAAGAGTTGGAATACAGGTAATTTGTATACTCCTGAGTTTTTGACTATGCTATCATTTTATGTCATCTAGTATAGCTCCTGTTCCTTAGAGTTAAAAAGCAATTTCAGGATATAGTTGGTGAATAAAGATAAAAAGAGGGCAGAAATGATATCAGTTTGGTCCTGCCGGTAGAAGAAATTGTGCGGGTGAATAACAGGACAGAAATAGTGCCGAGAAAAGAGAATGAGAAATGATGAAGAAGAACATGGAAATATGTTTACATTTAAGAAAGCAAAAAGGAGGCACAGAGGGTAACCTAAGAGAAGCAGTTGGGGTGCCAGAAGGTGATGGGGTGGACCATGGAAGTCAGTAAAGAAAGAAAAAAGAAGAAGGAAGCTCTCTGTAAAGGCTGAAGATGAGGCAAAAGAAAATTGTCATTCTATTCGTCACTACAGTGTTACAGATGATTTTTTAATAATCTTTTTTATTTAAAAAAATTTCTTTCCTTTTACATACCAACCCAATCCCTGTTCCCTCTCCCTCCCCTTCTCCCTCCCCCCACCTCTCCCCATTCTACTCCCATTCCCTCCTCATAGAGGGTAAGGCCTCCTTTGGGTAGGTAAAACAGGCTGGCATACCAAGTTGGGGCAGGACCTAGCCCCGCCCTGCATCAAGGCTGAGTAAGGCATCGCTCCATAGGGAATGGGCATTAAAAAGCCCGTTTGTGTACCTAGGATAAGTCCTGGTCCTATTGCCAGGGGACCCACAAACACATCAAGCCACACAACTTTCACCTAAACTCCGAGGGCCTAGTTCGGTCCCATTCAGGCTCCTCAGCTGTCAGTCCAGAGGCCATGAGCTCCCACTAGCTTGGGTCAGCTATCTCTCTGGTTTTTCCCATCATGATCCTGACCCCTCTTGCTCCTATAATCCTTCTTCACTCTCCTCAACTGAACTCTAGGATCTTGGCCAAATGCTTGGCTGTGGGTCTCTGTATCTGCTTCCATCAGTCACTGGATGTAAGTTCTATGATGACAATTAGGGTAGACACCAATCTCAGTGCAGGGGAAGGCTAGCAATTTCCCTATGAGTAGGAAAAAAGAGTCCTGTGGCTATGTACCCAGGATTACAAGGTAGACTTGACACCAAAATCATAACAATTGAACCTGGCAAAATCATAACCAGAACAAGTATATGCTAATACATCTGTTAAACTATTTTAGAACATTGGCCAAAATGTTAAAAGGATGAGTGATTGATTTATGTACCTCTTCTGATGTTTTCCTCCTCATTAACCTAGGTAATTGAACAGAATCTCTACACATTAAACATATACCTTGAGTTTCTATGTGTGATACCACACATATATCATAGGATTTGAATAAAAAACACCTTAAAATTATCTATTTAAATAATGCTGGCAGGCTAATCTTGATTAATTTCAGAAATCAAAGCAAATAATCTCAAATTTTACACGTATTTATGTTGTGTGTGTGCATGCACACACACACACACACACACACACACACATGTACATGTCATAGAGTACATGTGTACCTCAGGAGTCTATTTGCAAGAGTTGCTGTGTGGATACTGGGGATCGAACTCAGGTTGTCAAGCTTGGCAGCAAGCGCTTTTGCCCATGGAGCTGTCTCCCCAGCTCTCAATCATACTATTTAAGTCATTGTTTATTGCATTTCAGTGGCAAATGATGCTCCTCCTGCCCACGGTGACATAGTCTTGAAACCATTTCATCATCTTCTGTGAGATGATAATGTTTTCCTCTGGTGATAGTGTGTGAGATATCCAAGGTGAAAACAATCATTAACTGCTAAGGAGGAAGGGAGGACAGTGTGTGAGGCTTCTTCCATCAGAAGCACACGTAAGAGCCTGACAGAATTGTATGGGACTGATGGAAAGGTCAAGTGTTGCCAGTACTGGTGGTGAGAGCCACTTGAGCGACTGGAAGAATTTCTCCTCCTCCAGTGACACCATCCAGTCTACCCAGGCATAAAAGTCCAGGCTATCAAGTAGAGTGAGGGACAGCTTGATTGTCAGGTCTCTGGCTCTGCTGTTGTCAGCACACACAATGGAATTCTCTGTCTCATTTCCACACTTGGCTAAACCAACCTGACTTTGTTTTAATGTGGTCATTCAGAGGGTCAAATAAAACAAGCTCACGAGGCAGCTTGCTAACTCGAGAGCAATACAGAAGTACACTCCTTTCATTTGCCCACCCCACCCACTTAAGTTTGCACCGTGTATAACGTATAGTACCTTCATTTTCTGGGGGACACATTTCTCTTATACATAAACATACATTTAGATTTTAATATCACTGTAGTTCAAAACAGCTCCTGCACTAGGTACAGGTGATCTGGGAGATGCATTATTTGTTTAAATGAAGACAAAAATGTTATGCTTTTTCATTACTCGTAGGAAGAATCTTTAAACGTACAAATGGGTGAGGAAAAGGAGAATATCATTCTATTACATAAAGTGACAACTGTTGGCTTTTGGTCTATTTCTGTAATTTCTACAATCATCATTCATATAGAGACAAAGATGAGGAAGAGATGAGATATAGATATGTCTGCTTGATTCAAGCAACTTTTTGTATCTTACATATTCTGAAAAATGGCAGATGTTTATATAGGGGTTTGGATCTCTGGATTTCTCTAGTTCCTGTTAAGATGATACAGGTAAATTAAACAGGAAATCTCTGTCTTTCCTAGGAGAGAACAGAGATCACTACCTGGAAGTCTTAGAAGTATCCAATCATGAGTAATACAAGAGGTTTAAGGATGGGGAAAGCAATGTGTCATCACTGTATTTTCCCACCACCAGACTTACAGAGAAGCTTCTTGTATGACTCGATTATACTTAAGGGAGCTCAAAGTCACAGCTAAGCTCAAGGAGATCTGAATTCTGAGCCTGATGCAGTAAGAAAAAAGAACCTTTTCAAAAGTTGAACTGTATTAACCTTTGCTAAATATTTTAGGTGTGCTCTGCAGCTTCTCCGTTTTGTGAAAGAATGATGCATCCCATTGTGGAGGATCTTGGAATGTCAAGATGCCAATGGCAGCTCCTGACATTATCCCTATAACTCCAGTTTAGCTTGTTCACCCTCTTATATAATGCCCATCTATATTAATGGGTTGAACCTTGCAGCTCTCCTGAAAGGACATTCTGTGTTTGCCTCTGACTGTGAGCTTGTGTGTCCAATGGGGAGAGACGCCTGACAAAGCACCAAGGATTGCCTATACCAAACAGTCAGCAAGAAACTGGTGGTGGTGGCACATGCCTTTAATCCTAGCCCTCATAGGGCAGAGGCAGGTTGATCTCTGTGACTTCAAGGCCAGCCTGGTCTACAGAGTGAGATCTAGGACAGCCAGGGCAGTCATACAGAAAATCCCTGTCTTGTAAAACCAAATACCAAACCCCCAAACAACAACAACAAACAAACAAACAAAAACAGAGTCTTATTGAATATATTTCCTTTTTCTTCAACTTGTCAATTTCAGGTTGGACTCAGGCATGAGGGGACATGGAACCAGAGCCAAGAGGAAATGGATTGCCTCCAGAAGACCACAGTGCAAATAAGAACTACACCTTTATTTTTATAAATCTATGCGATCTAAGGAGTATTTGCTCACCAGCATACTCTGGTCTAGGGTGTTTCTATCTTGGCATCCCTGGCATTTTCTTGGATAATTCTCTATTGTAAAGATTTGTCCTGTTTGGTCAATGACTTTTGACATCACTAGTTGTCCCTACAAACTAGAGAGCAGACCCACTACCCACAAGCTGTTAAAAGTATGGCAAACAAGAAAGTCTCTAGAGATTGGCAGACACCCCTTACAGAGGACATTTCCATTGGCTGAAACTCACTGCTCTGTGCTACCTTGACTGATTAGGTCATTTTTCTCTATACCCACTGTCTGCAGTTCTCTTGACATAAAATATTTCATGTACTATGCATGGTTGCTCAGGGCTCTTTCTTCAACCCCTTGACATATGTAGATTCTGCTGTGTGTGTTTGTGTGTGTGTGTGTTTGTGTGTGTGTGTGTGTGATATACAGAGAGAAAGAGAGAGATTCCTATTAGAGCTATGTTGAAGGAATAAGCACAATATCATATTATATATGTTTATTTAAATTTTAATTTTTTATGTATATATACCTGTGTGAATTTATATATGCCACCTGCAGGTGAAAGCTCACAGCGGCAAGAAGTTCATATCATGTCCTTGGAACTGGAGTTACAAGTAGTTAATAGCCACCATGTGGCAGCTAGGCACTAACTCAGATCCTCTGCCAGAGTAGTAAGTGGTCTTAACTTCTAAGCTCTCTCAAGCCCCTCATGTTGTGTTTCTTGAGTGTATAATCTTCATCTAATCAATAGGAAAATATAACATTGGATCTCTAGGGTAATCTCATGCTCTGTCATTAGATTAGCTGAACAGCCATAATTCCTAGGGATTTATAATTTTCTTCTCAAATTGGGAGCCAGCCAGATCTTTGCTAATCCCTAAGACAGCTAAAATGCTGTGAATAACGGAGTTTTGAATTCTGTCTCAATAGGTTTGAAGTCATAAAAACCATCCTCAGTCCTCTATGGGAGCCAGAGGTAGGAATCTCTATAACAAATGTACATACCCTTTCATCTTGAACTCCTAGCATAAGATTTAAATCTTAATTTTCAATTTGTTTATGTGTGTGTTTCTTTGGGTCAGATATATGTGCCCACAGAGACAAGGATAGGGCATTGCATATACTGAAGCTGAAGGTACAGAAATTTGAGATTGGCCTAGCATTGACTATGAACTGAACTTGAGTACTCTTAACCAGCAAGGCATTTCCCCATACCCTCATCTTGGACTTTTAACTTTTTTGAGATTGGCTAGGGTTTAAAAATCACAAATCTAGTTTCTGTTCACCTTCCTTAAGCATCACATTTCATAAAATACAATGCTTACTTTTTTAATATTGCCACTTAATGATATACCATGTACATTATAACATCATTACAATATACATCACTTCCCTTATTCATATATAATATTGTTTGGTTATGAAGACTAAAACTCTGGGGCTGGGGAGATGGATCAGAAGGTAAGGATCTATCTGCGTAAGCATGAGGACCTGTGTTTGGATACCTTGAACTTACTTAAAAAGTTAGACCTGTCATGTGCCTGTACTCTCAGTGCTGGGAAACAGAGATGGGAGGATCTCTGGAATGCACTAGACAGTCACCCTGACCAATCAGTGAACCTCAGGTTCACCAACAGTCTGTACTTCAAAAAATAAGGTGGAGAGTAATCAAAGAAGACACATAGACCTCAGGTTTGCATTTGCATACACATGAGTGAGTAGACTGCCCACTCCATGTACAGTACACACACACACACACACACACACACACACACACACACACAAACACACACACACCCCTAGATCTCTTACTATGTATGAACAGAGACCATAAAACAGATCCCTTCATCCCAGTGGACTGTGAGCACCATTCTCACATTGAATTTACTGTGTTGTAAGTGTGGGAATTTAAACTGTTGGATCACACATGATCAGCCTCTTCCAAGAAAAATACCCAGCAATGAGTCAATGTGTTGCTCTGTGTTTAGCTCAGTGTGTGTGTGTGTTTAGCTCAGTGTGTGTGTGTGTGTGTGTGCGTGTGTGTGTTTGGTGTGTGCATGCACACATGCAGGTATATCTATGTATATATGTGTATGTATGCATGTGTGTGGACATGTGTGTGCATGCATGTGCAAGTTATTGATAGTAACAACTGAGATTTATTTTAATAAACTCAAATGCTAATTTTATTAAAATTCACATCAAAAGCACCAAAAGAAATGAAAGGACAAATACAAATATAAAACATTAGAAATGATAACACAAATTCAGAGGAGAATTATTAAATTATAAGATAAAACTTCATATATTTATATTAACTATTATAAATCTGCATTCACTGTGAAAATTTACTCCCAAACAGAAAAATCCACTCAGATCAATTGACATAGAAGAATTAAAATGATTACAAATTGTAATTGGCCCCCATAATCTCATAGGGAGTGGCACTGTTAGGAGGTGTGGCTTTGTTGGAGTAGGTAGGACCTTATTGGAGGTAGTGTGTCGCTGTAGGGGCAGACTTTGAGGCTTCCTATGCTCAGAATACTGCCCAGTGTCTCAGGTGATTTCCTGTTGCCTGCACAATTTATGACTCTAAGCTACCACTCCAGCACCTGTACACTGCGGTGTTCTCCATCATGATGATAATGGACTGAATCACAGAAACTATAAGTGAGTCACTCCAATTAAATGTTTTCCCTTAAATGTTGCCGTAGTCATGGTGTCTCTTCATAGCAATAAAACCCTAAAACAGGATTGGTTCCTTCTTATTGAAAATAGATTATTTTCTCATACAATATATTCTAATTATAATTTTCCCTCCCTCTACTACTCCCTTTTCCTTTCCACTTTTTCTCCCCTCTGAATCCACTCCCTTTCTGTATCTCATTAGAAAAGCACATGCTTCTAAGAGATAGCAACCAAACATGAATATATATATATATATATATATATATATATATGATAATTTATGTACATAATTATATAAATCTTGTATAGAACCCTAAAGGTCCCGTGCTTTCTGCTTCAGTCTCTGTGAGCTCATAGGTGCCTTGCTCAGTTGATACAGAGGGCCATGTTCTCCTGGTGTTCTCCATCTCCTCTGAGTCTTAAAATCTTTCCCCTCTTCTTCCACAGGATTCCCTAAGCTCTGAGATGAGGGATTTGAAGGAAACCTCTAATTTAGACTCTCCCTGTATAATGCCTAGATGTGAGTCTAGATATCTGTTCCCATTTGCTGCCAGATGAAGCCTCTCTAATTATGACTGGATCAGGCACTGAACTATGAATATAGCAGAATATAATTAGGAATCATTTTACTAATTTTACTTGTTTTTATAGACCAGCAGTGTTTGGTTTTACCCTAAATATCTGAGATATCTAGTCTCTGGTTCTTGACTACCCAATAGTATTCAGGTGTGGGCTACTTCTTGTGGAGTGGGCCTTATGTCAAATCAGACATTGGTTGCTACTCCCACAAGTTATTTGCCACCATTCCCTATTTTACATGCAGGACAGACTGTAGGTTTGTTTCCTTGTTTTTCTTTCAGTAGCCTGCTGAGTACCTTCCTGCACCACAGGGACTAGAACACAGGAGAGAAGGCTCCGTGTAGGCACCAGCTAGACTTCTCCATGTTCAATGACTTGTGTAGATGCTTTTCTCAGCAGTGGGGCCCCACTGTCAGTTTGATGAGAGCAAACTCTTTGTCTTAGCATTAGCCTGGGTTGACTGGGGATTTTCATGGGACCCTCTTGGACAACAACTCAATTGAGTGCAACCCAGTCTTGCCACTGAAAACCTTGCCCAGATACAAGACACTGCCAGTTGAGACTCTGTATCTCCCATTTACTAGGAGTCTTCATTAGGATCATCTTCATAGATTCCAAGGTGTTTCAATGGCATTAGATTTCCATGCCCCCCAAAAGCTTCCTCCCTGCAATTCCAGCTGCCTCTCTCTATAGTCACACTCTCCATACCATCTTCTCCCCACCAGATCCCTCCCAGTCCTACCCCACCATTTCCCAGTCCACTCATAAGATCTATTAATTTCTACTTCCCAGAGAGCTTCATGAAGACCAGAAATCATCTGAAGTTCTAATATTCTAAGTTGGTAAGTGTAATTATCTGCATTGAAGTTTCTTTCTCGGCAGTACAATACAATAGATATAGCATGCCTAAGAGAGATGTCAAATCAAAATGGAAATTCCCAAGCAGTTTAGGTGAGGTACTTGTAGGAGTTTCAAATGTCTAAGAGGTTTTCTGGGACACAGAGGTGGGTAAAGAAAATCCTTTGAGGAACATTCTTTTGCATCTGGTCCATAAAGGTACCTATGTTATAATAGTCTGTCCCTTTGGTAAGCCTCATGAAAGATATCAGTGAAATTCACCCAAAGAGTGGATGTAAGAAACAAGCCAATTTATTAATTTTTGAGTATTTTCTGTAGTCTGAGGAAGATATCAAAATCTAATCACACAATATTAATAACAGAAAAAATAAATATTGTGAGTTCTTCCTACCCCCCCCAAGCTGTGAAGCTGTTGTCATGTCACAGAGGACAGAGGTCATGAGGCTGAGATGGTTGTCCAGGGCTCTCAGAATTTATGGGAGAAAGGATATGCAATTATCCTCAGTGGATGAGTTGAGGACATGTATGATGCAGAGCTAAGTGGATACTATCATAGATACTCAGGAAAGTATCATAAGAGAGAACTGGGTTTTGCTGTGGGATGTTCTGTATGGCAAATGTGTTGCTAATTAGTCAATAAATAAAACACTGATTGGCCATTGGCTAGGCAGGAAGTGTAGGCAGGACAAGGAGGAGAATAAAGCTGGGAAGTGGAAGGCTGAGTCAGAGAGACACTGCCAGCTGCCGTCATGACAAACAGCATATGAAGATGCCGGTAAGCCACGAGCCATGTGGCAAGGTATAGATTAATGGAAATGGATTAATTTAAGCTGTAAGAACAGTTAGCAAGAAGCCTGCCATGGCCATACAGTTTGTAACCAATATAAGTCTCTGTGTTTACTTGGTCGGGTCTGAGTGGCTGTGGGACTGGCAGGTGAGAGAGATTTGTCCTGACTGTGGGCCAGGCAGGAAAACTCTAGCTACAAATGGCATCCAACGTGGTGGCAAGAGTTTCCACCTAAAAACTGAGAAAAAAGATTCTAAAACGGAGCTAAAAACAGCTTCCTAATTGTCTCTCTCAAATGAGCAGCAGCTGCTGGTTTGAGCTACTTGTGGGTTCTTAGCGTGTGTGCTCGACCTGCAGTATGGCGGGAATGAGGCCTCTGCAAGTGGCACATTAAGCTGCATGGTGGATTTAGACTTTACTAGTACAAAACAAAAAAAAGAGGTTTCTGGGCTACAGGCTGCTTGGACAAAAGCATAGACCCACGATAGCTCCCAGAACTGGTGGTAAACTGCCACTGCAATGTTGGGAAGCTGAGGTGGGCGGAGCCAGCAGCCACAGCTGCTGCAGTTTAAAGAAATAGATTCACAATAAGACAGATTCAGATGTAATAGTTTAAAATGTGTGTAAAATATACGTAGGATTGAAAGAGACAAAAAAGGTGATATATACAGTTATATAAACAAATATATAGTTTAAAAAAATAAAGTCTTTAAAGAGACAGTAAAATTAATATAAAAATAAGCCACGTAAAGATGAATATTACACAGAGAATCTGGATTGTGTTGTCTTTGGAATTTTTAACTGCAGAAAAACATTTGATTGTAAAAGATGTTGAGTTAAACCAATATGTATATTTTAAAGATACCTTGACTTCAAAATATGGATCTAAGGATGTGTTGCCTTGGAAAGGAATCTCTGCTTTTGTTCCCACAGAAAACCAGAGGCTATGGATTTGTTTCAGATTAAGATACATCAGGTTTGACCAGCCAAGACCCCCTGAAAGGTCTCTGATGACACCATGGCCCAGATGATCCAACATCCAGAACCATTTCAAGGCAACTGGCTCAGATGATACACCCTCATGGACTATTCCATAAGCCTAAAATTTTCTTTGTATCCCCATAAGATACAGCTCCCCCCTCCAGCAGGAAGTAGTAAGAGAAGCTACACCCAAATTCCCAAATTATATGTAATTTTACTTTGTTAAGGTTAAAACCTTCCTTTTTAAAAAAAAAAAAAAGAAAAAAGAAAAGGGGAAGTGCTGTGGGATGTTCTGTATGGCAAATGTGTTGCTAATTAGTCAAAAAATAAAACACTGATTGGCCATTGGCTAGGCAGGAAGTGTAGGCGGGACAAGGAGGAGAATAAAGCTGGGAAGTGGAAGGCTGAGTCAGAGAGACACTGCCAGCTGCCGCCATGACAAACAGCATATGAATATGCCGATAAGCCACGAGCCATGTGGCAAGGTATAGATTAATGGAAATGGATTATTTTAAGCTGTAAGAACAGTTAGCAAGAAGCCTGCCATGGCCATACAGTTTGTAACCAATATAAGTCTCTGTGTTTACTTGGTCGGGTCTGAGTGGCTGTGGGACCGGCAGGTGAGAGAGATTTGTCCTGACTGTGGGCCAGGCAGGAAAACTTTAGCTACAGGGTTTAACAGTTAATATCAAAAAGATGTAGAAAAAAATGTAATCAATAAATTAGAGGGGAAGATATCACCATATTCCAGAGATATCCTGGCAAAAGTTGCAAAATATTCCCTTGGTATAGCTCCTTGGCGCCATGTATTCATGCCAAGCAATTATTCCTTTCTCTATTTCCTTTCTGTCTCTCAATACTAATTAGGGTTCATGAAATGAGCAGCCATGAGAAATGACCATCAATCTTGCTGATTTCATGCAATAATGGTTATTTCTCATTCCCGTCACAGTTCCATTAGTTTTTAGTGGGCTGCACCTCCCATCCGATATTGATAGATTTGGCCTCTGTCATCTGTCACCTCTTTGAGTGTGCCGCAGGTTTTTACTTCTGGACAAGAAATAATGACAAGTAAAACAACTCAGACGATATATATCCAAGATATCTCCACTAAACTATCCAAGACTGCTAATGATCCAAGAAAAAAAAAGGGTCGCTTAAAAATAAAGAAGAGGGATACACTAGATAAAAGCAAATCAATTCAGCCATCCATCCTTCCAGCTAGTCTTTTCCAACATCTGGCCTCCTAGCTCTAGGCCCTAATAGGTTGGAATTTATGGTGATTAATTTTACTTTCAACTTGACACAATCTAGAATCACATAGAAAGATAATCTCAATGAGGAATGTTCTGGATTGGGTTGGCCTTGGACAAGCCTAGGAGAGATTTTCTCAGTTGGGTACATTGAAGTGGGAAGATGCACTCTTAATGTGGTCAGCACTATATTTTTGGTTGGATCCTGTACTTTAAGTGTAGAAATAGGAATGGGTGCAAGGAAGCATGCCCCCCGCTCTCTCTCTCTCTGCTCTTAATTGTTGATAAAATGTGAACAACTGCTTCAAATTCTTGTTTTGACTTCTTGTCAATGATAGACCACAGCCTAGAATTGGGAGTGAAAATAAACCCCTTTCTTTCCTAAACTGCTTTGTTCAAAATATGTTTGACAGCAACATGAATGAAGGAGGATAAACTCAGTGAAGGTGGAGAGGACCATTTCAGTAGAAACAGTCCAATGTGGAAGAAGCCACAGAAACTAACTCTAACTGAACTTGCGTGTTTTATTTATACCTGAGATTACCCACTTTACATAGCAACACAGGACTTTGATCTGTCTTGAAATTCCTGGCTTCACATTGCTCAAAAGTAACTATAAGAGGTGCAGCTAGATTGGTCAGCTCTATTGAGCAAAGTGAAAGAAAAGGTGGGAAGACAATCAAGCAACCTTGCTCATTTATCTCACTAGCTGGGAGGATTTGGCACATCAGTTAGAACTGAAACAGCATTTCTGGCTTTTCTTTTCTACACAGCTCCATTTATTTCTGAGCCTAGGCCTCTGTTAGTCATGGAAGGAACTGCAAGCTTACCAGTCAACCCTCAGAGGATATTCTTGACATCTGGCCACCTGATGCACCATCCAAATGTGGAAGTAAAAACTGATTCGTGAATGAAATGAAGTGAAATATCACAATATATCAGACAGGAGCTCATTAAAGAAGGAGGGGTGGGACAAACACGGCATCAGAACTTGAGGAATCTGGTCACATCACATCTCTAGTCAGGAATGTTGACTAGATCACTCTTTCCCTTTTCTTCAGTCCAGGTTCCCAGCTCATGGGATGCTGCTACATACAGGATGAGTGTTCCCACCTCAATTCAACAATTCTAGAAACTGTTATACAGATATTCCAAAAGGTTTGTTTCCTAGGTGCCTCTAAATCCTGTCACGTTGATAATCAAATATTAACTGTTATATCTGATTGACTTATTTTTTGGTTGGTTAGCTAGCTAGTGACTCTTAGAAGTGCCCTGTGGAGTTCCCTTCTGACTAGATCTCTTGGCTGTTTAGGATTTCTTTACTACTTCATGAACCTCTGTCACTGAGAACATGCTCATGTTTGTGTATTGGGATGCCAGCTCCATCAGACTCTTATCTAACATTCCCAAATAACTCAGCTTTGTTCTTAATCATTCGTGTATGGTTCAAATAACAACCACCAAACGATACACGATTTCTCTCATCTCACTCTCAGGTTTTCCAATTGCATTTATTTTTTTCCTTTTTTACATTAAATGATCACGGGCTTAGTTATACTTACTGAATCTCTGCATATTTTTAAGTTACTATATAAATAATGGGCTAAATTCTACAAATAAAATGTCAGTGTTTTAGGAATTCAGGATCCTGTTGAATTTTGCAATTAAAATTTGATCTAAAGAAATGAATTTGCTCCAGGCCCCAAGGCCACACAGCATGGGACAGGAGGAAGGACAGAGCCACTGTGAAGAGCAGGTATGTGGTGGAGAGAAGGGAGAGTAAGAGAAGCAGATCAGTTCACTTGCTGTGGAGAGAGGAGGAACTGGAGACATGAAGGCAGTGAGGAACAGGCTGATGTGAGTGGCCTCTGTTGCCACTTTAGGCCAGGTGATGTCTGGGCCAGCACTGTCACCTCGGGCCATGTCTGGGTATATGGCCCTACTGCAGCAGTGGTCTGTGCTGATATCTGTGACTCATGCTACCACCGAGGGCCATGTGGATTTCTGTGGTCTGAGCCACCATCAGAGGACATGTTGATATCCAAGGGCCATGCTGTTGTTGGGGCCATAATGGTCTGAGTGGCCTGTGTTGCCGCTTGCTGCACTGTTTCACCTGAGCCCATGCTACAGAGGTTACAAGGGTGGAGGGCAGACGTGGAAGGTCTGGGAAGTGAGTGGGATTGGAGGACATGATGTGAAATTCCCAAAACATCAAGAAAAAAATCACTATGGGAAAAAAAGAAGAAATTAATTTGTTGCTATATGAAACTTATAAATTGTGTTGAATTTGTTATTGGCCAAGTATCCTTCACCTATTTTATTTTAGCTTTTCTCTCATAAATTGTGTATAGCCTAGCACAGCAAAGAATAAGAAGCATAGATTGTTGACTGTTAACATACTTTCATTTGACTTAAAAATAACACATACAAGGTTGTATAGTTAGAACAAGCAAGATCTATTGTTGAATGTAATTAAAGAAGTGTAAATAAAATAAAATTACTTTCAACATTTTAGTTTGCTTTCTGTTACTGTAACAAATCACCGTGACCAACTATAGGAGGAAAGGGTTTATTTGGCTTATTGGTTCCAGTTCATCCTGGAGGGAAGTCAAGGCAGGAACTCAAGGCAGAAGCATGGAAAAGGTGTCTATTGGCTTGTTTCTCACAAATTTCTCAGCATGCTTTCTTATATAACCCAAGACCACCTGAGGGTGATACCACCCATAGTAGACTGGATCCTCCCACATCAATCATTAATCAAGAAAATGCCCCCACAGACTCAGTATGATGGAGGCAATACCTCTCTTCCCAGATGATTCTAGTTTGTGTCAAGTTCACAAAAACTAACCAGCACATGTGAAAAATAAGGTACCATGAGTTGACACTCTGAACAGTATTTTTTTTTTATTTTTTTTATTTATTTTTATTTTTATTTTTGGTTTTTCGAGACAAGGTTTCTCTGTGTAGCTTTGTGCCTTTCCTGGAACTCACTTGGTAGCCCAGGCTGGCCTCGAACTCACAGAGATCCGCCCGGCTCTGCCTCCCGAGTGCTGAGATTAAAGGCGTGCACCACCACCGCCCGGCCTGAACAGTATTTTTAAGATACTAATACTAATTATACCAAGAGAAAGATTTTTGTAGAATTAATAATTCATTTTATATGTGTGTGTGTGTGTGTATGTGTGTGTGTGTTTGTGTGTATGTGTGTGTATTATATGAAGTTTTAATTTTTCCCTGTACTGACTGCTTCCTTTTAAAATGTTTCCCTCAAAAGTCACACTTTATTGGGTATTCAGTGCCATATACAGAGAATCCATGAAGTAAGAATTCAGAACACTTGCTCCTTATTAGGAAAAGTGAGAACAATTCTGACACTTCTGACTGTAATACTTTCCCTTTTTTCACCCCTGCACTTGAACCAGCACAAAGGAAATGATGCTATTTCAAACTAGAGGGCAAATGTGAGGTTGATTTTTCCTCCCAATTTGGGGGAGGGGGTATCTTTTTGCTCATAACTTGCTCATAATTTCATCAAAGAACACAGTTCAGGAATTACCTACCAGGTACGTCACAGAGTCCCTAAGAAGTAAAGTTGATTACAAAATGTATTTCAAGGTGGAAAAATGTATGGAAACTTCATAGGCACCCAAAGAACACATTCAGGACTGGTTCTTCAGGGTCATTGCACTGGATTTAGAGATGGATTTTCTTCTGTGGTGGTCTCATCTTTTCATCTTTGTTGTAAACAAGCAGGTTGTCTTTACATTGATGTGATGACATGGGATGACCTTTTCCAACTAATTCTTTTTGGAATGATGGAATAAGTTCAGAGCTCACCTGTCTACCAGAAAGAACTCATTCTTTGGAGCAAGTTTAAAGTGGTGGGTAAATAGACTGGTGAAGGCAATACATAGGGTGACAGGCATTAGCTAACCGAGCACTAAGCAATAAGAAGCTTTGGTTGGATAAAGCACAGGGACAAATGGCCAAATGAATGGAAACACATGAACTATGAACCAATGACCGAGGGGTCACCAACTGGATCAGGCCTTCTAAATGGGTGAGACAGTTGATTGCCTTGGTCTGTTTGGGAGGCATCCAGGCAGTGGGACCGGGTCCTATGCTCAGTGCATGAGTTAGCTGTTTGTAACCTGGGGCCTATACAGGGTTGCTTGGCTCAGCCTAGGAGGAGGGGACTGGACCTGCCTGGACTGAGTCTACCAGGTTGATCTCAGTCCTCGGGGAAGGCTTTGCCCTGGAGGAGGTGGGAATGGGGGGTGGGCTGGGGGGAAGATGAGGGGAGCCGGAGGAGGGAGAACAGGGGAATCCGTGGCTGATATGTAGAACTGAATTGTATTGCAAAATAAAAATAAAAATAAAAAAAAGAAGCTTTGGTTATACACATAAATAGTTATTGGGTGATTCAGCTAGAAAAGAAAAGTACATTTTAAAAACATACTTCCATTTCTAAACTTATAAGGCTATCTCTGAAAAATAAACTGTGTCTTAGACATTATAGTTATTAAAAAAGCATTTCATTAATACATATTCAAATTTATTACAGTGGCTATTAGGCTTTTAAATGCTTTTGCCTTAGACATAAGAGGGTGTTTCATTTTAAAGATTAAAATGTAATTAAATTACAGTAAGATTTACCTCTTAGTGTATATTCCCTTTTGATGTTACTTTATATCTATGGCCTCCTCCATTCCCAATCCCTTGCAACCACAGATATTTCCTGCAAATAACTCTGTTTCAGAATGTCATAAATGATGGAATACAGTATGTGGGTCTTAGAAACTTTTTTCCCACTTAACATGTTGCTTTTGAGATTTACCTTACTGTTCTTTGTGTAACTCAGTTTTTTTTATTATTATTTTTTATTGTAATCTAAATGTGCTGTTGTTTGCTTATTCTTTACCTTTCCAGGGAAATTTGTTTCTATTGCTTCCTTTGTGTGTGTGTGTGTGTCACTAAAGGTGCAGGTCCCTGTGGGTCTCTTTCCTTCACCAGGGTCATTGGCCAAGGCCCACAGGCTCATGAGGGCAGAGGGAGCAGAGGCTGCAAGAAGAGTTCAGTGGGAAAGCACTTCCAGCAGTCAGCTTCAGTGAGATAGCTCAGTTTATTTAGGCCACAGGTCAACTTATATAGCCTAAACAGTGTTGGGGGGCAGAACAGGACAAGGGGATGATGAACAAGTGGGGGAGGCAGACCTGATTGAGGACAGACAGATGTTAATGAGGCATCAATTCAAATATCAGAGTGAGGGGTGGGGTGGGGAAGGAGGTTGAGGGGGTGGTGCTTGTATGCTGAGTCATAGGGCATTTGCCTGAGCTGGAGCTTTTGTGAAGGGTCATTCTCCAAATAAACTCAGGCATCCAGGACTAGAGACACTACCCAAATAAGGTAGAGAGAAGGAGTCCTGCCAAGAAAGGGAGATCTCCATTTTGTGCCAAGCTCAGAGAGCTTGGACATGAATTATAACCTTAATGAGAAGGCCAAGCAAACACCATGACAGGCTCCTAATAACTCAGTTAAAAACTAGGTCTCCCAGGAATCCACAAGGACGACCCCAGCTTAGACTGAGGGTGCCTGAACTGACCTACCCTGGTAATCAGATTGGTGAATACCCTAACTGTCATCATAGAGCCTTCATCCAGTAACTGATGGAAACAGATACAGAGATCCACAACTATTCACCAGGCTGAGCTCTGAGAGTCCAGTAGAAGAGAGGGAAAAGAAATTACATGAGCAACAGAACAAGTAACAGGTCAAGATCATGATGAGGAAATTACAGAGACAACTGAACCAAGCTCGAAGGAGCTCATGAACTTTAGACAGACAGCTGTGGAACCTGCATAGGACCAGACTAGACCCTCTGCATACAGGAGACAGTTGTGTAGCTGGGTCTGTATGAGGGGCCCCTGGCAGTGTGATTAGGATCTATTCCTGGTGCATGAGCTGGCTTTCTGAATCCAATTACCTATGGTCAAATACCTTGCTTACCCCTGATAAAACAGGGAGGGGCTTGGTCCTGCCTCAACTGAAAGTACCAGGTTTAGCTGTCCCCCCAACTTACTGGGTTGGAGGAGGGGAGGAGGGGAGAAGGGGAGGTGTGGGAGGTGGAGCAGGAGGAGGGATGAGACGGGGATCTGTGGTTGGTATGTAAAATGAATAAAAAAAGAAAATAAGCTTACTAACAACTGGTGATCTACATTATAGCATATATATAGAACAAAAAGCTAGGCCTCAGTTCCTGCCTCTTGAAACTGAACAGGCAGATTCTGAGGAAGCCACAAACAAAGGACAATCAGTCTTTAACTCCACTGGCAGCAGTGGATGAGAGAGATAGTACATACCGAGCCTGGGCCACTGGGCCAGTCCCCACAGACAATAGCTCAAGGTAATAACCAAATAAAGGCAGAGCCTGGGACCCATGCAGGCTTGCCCCCAAATGGAAAAACTGTAGCCTTAACCAGCCCTTGCTAACCCTAGCCAATTAGAATGTACTAATATAATTGCCACTCCCATAAGCCAATCATATCTGAGGTGACCTAACTATCCCTGATAACTCCCCTTAGCTATAGTTCTTTTTAAGAAAGCAAGCCTGCAAGTTAAGCTCAGGGTTGCCACTTTGCCTTTGTATAGGATGTGCAGCTCCAGCATGCAGGTACCTTTATTCTTGAGATAATAAACATTCTTGCTGATTGCATATATGGATAGTGGTCTTTTGTGGGACTTCTCCATGCCCACTTAAATGCAGGGTTCTCCAATAAGTGCAGATGAATTTGGCATGAATGTTTTCTGGAGTTTTATTTTAACCTTCAATGTATTGTTTTAACCTATCATGCACTCGTTCTTCTTCCTCTCACTCACGTTATTGGTGTCACTCATTTACTTTAGTGTGTGCCATAAACATACTAGCCACTCCCTTTGCTTCAACACATTAATTTTCAGAGTTGCAAGGTCTACAGAAGTAGGAACTAGACACATGGCTGCTTACATTTAACTTACAATAAAGTTAAAGTTTCATTTCCTCTATTATAGTGAATATAAATCGAGTATACAACAGCTGTATGGCTAGTCTTATTTGGACAGAGAAAAATAAATAGACATTAACCATTATGGAAATTTTACTAGAAGGAGTTATTGGAGGGCACTTAAAATAAGACAGAAGCCAAATCTTCTCTATAGCTTATTTTTAGTTGTTTACTAAGATTGTTCACTTTCTTCAGCATACCTAAGCTTTTGCCTAAAACTTTATTTCTTCTGTTTGGTACTTTTGTCTTTAACATCTCTTATAATATAAATATCCTACACAGTAAGTTCTCTTAGATTTTGTTTATCTTACAAATATTTATTTCATTTTTAAATGATACATTTGCTAGGTATAGAATCCTTGGTTGGTAGTTATTTTTCCTGTCAACATTTTTAAAATGTCACACCATATTTTCTGGCATGTATATTTTCTGATTTGAGTATACAGTAATGTATTCTTTGTTATTCAACATGCCACGTGTCATTTAGTGGTTTATTGAAGAGTTTTTAAATTCTTTTTTTAACCTCATCATTGAAAATGTTTTGTGTGTGAGAGAGATGGTTAAGTTTATTTACTATCCTCTGAGTAATTCAGTCCTGTGGAGTTTGTTTTCTTTTCTTTAGCTTTTCAATAACTAAAACTGCAGCCACAGCTTCGGAGTTAAGTGCTGGGTTGAGCTGGAAGACTTTAAGGGACACAATGGAAAAAGCTGAGTCTGCTGTACAAGCACTGGGAGCTGGTTCTGGTAGGAGCTCAGAAAGCAGAAAAGAGCCCTGCAGAGAAAGCAAGAAAGAGAGCGCTCGCTGGTAGAGATTTGAATGGTCAAGGCCACAGTCTTGAGGGCTCACCTAGAAATGAAGTATCACTGGATACCACAGGAAGGGCAATCACATGCTCTGAAGTAGCAAAGAACTTGAAGGTTAGAGGTCAGCCTTAAGTGCTGTACTCAGTGAAGTGTGCCTTGTTTTTGAGATAGATGTCTAACTGAAACTGTGGCTGAATGGTTAGGCTGCCTAGTCAGCAACCCCTATGGATCTGTGCATGAAGTCTTAGTGCTAGAGTACTGAGTGTATCTGCCACAACCAGGAAACACTCATTTTATTTTTCTGGGTAAAGGTGTTGTGCCTACATCATGCTTGCTTTCTTTGAAACACTACTAGAATGTTCTTGACTGAATCTGCTGAGTTGTTTAATTTTCTTCCCAGGATTTGTTTAAGAGCAATATTCTTACTTTTTAATTAATTGTTTGTTTGTGTATATGCCCATGTGTGTGGTATGTGTGCACACAGGTGTGCATGACTGCTGGCACACTTATGCCGTGATGCACATGTAGAGATGAGAGGATAGAATGTAGGGTATAATAAATTCACTTTGGATGAGTGAGTTTGGCCCAAGTGATTAACCTGGGGCGGTTACTTATAATACATATATTATTAAATCAAACACGCCATCATTACTTACAGATATAGTTCAGTTTTAGGAGTTTGAGATTCAGAGATGGAGATCTCTGATCAGATGCTTGTTAAAAAGGTCTGGATTCTGAAGAAGGTACTACAAAGAGGAGAGAGATTCTGAGGTCACCAGAATATTAATACTTGAAAAGGAAGCAAAAGAAGATGGTAGTCACCTCTCTAGGTACACAAGACTCAACCATGGAAGAGAGTCTGTCTCTACTCTGATGAATGTTTCATTGTACCAAGAAAAGGAAAGCAACAATCAAATGGACAAATAATTAAAATTTCAAACAGTTCTTTTAAAAGACTAAGTATATACCCTTTTTCAGAACAGAACAAACAACAATAAGAAAATAGACTTGTGAAGAGCCAAGGAGAAGTAGATCTGAGCAGCTGAAGGAAAATCAAGAACCAGAAAAATTCAGATGCTGACAAGCAGTGCTCAGGAAAAGCAGTGTGAAAGGACTGTGCAATCAGGAATTTTTCTTCCTGGTGTTGTTTAGGGGCTATAAGTCTGCCCTTGCAATCAGGACTGCCAGAGAGAATGCATGAGATCAAGATTTGCCATTCTGATTGCTGACTGTAATACAAACCTTCACTGCTTTTTGTAGTTACTCTGTAAACTATGAGTAAAAAGTAGTAATATTAAAGAAATTAGAAAGTGTATATTCTTTTTAGATATTCCAATTCTCAGATAAGGAAAATATTGTTCATTCAAGCTATGTGTTTAAGAAAGTAAGTATATTCTGACATTTCTTTCCTTTAATACAAAAATGTCTGCTAGGCATACTGCTGCACATCTGTAATACCAATGTTGGAGAGGCTGAGACAGGAGGCTGGTCAATTTAGGCCAGTCTAGAATGTACAGGGAGACCTAGTTCTAAAAGATGAAATCATTTTCAGTCACAAATTGTATGTTATTTATTTTTATCTATTTTGTTGTAAACTATTTGTACATATGCACAATAATCTTAAAAGTTAATTAGAATTTCCCTGGTCCTAGAACTATGAATTATCAAATTAATTTTTACTGGGACTGAAGAGATTGTTCAGTGGTTAAGACATATACTATTCTTGCAGAGGACCTGAGTTTGCTTCCTAGTACTCATGTCATGTTGGACTCCTCATATTACCTACACCTACAGCCCCAAGGCATGGAAGCCTTCTTCAGGCTTCCTCAGGCATCTGCATTCATGTGGTGATATATTGTGTACCCTAATAAAGCTTGCCTGAGGTTCAGAGGGCAGAACCAGCCACTAGATTAGACATAGAGGCCAGACAGTGGTGGCACACACTCTTATTCCTATCACTGGAGAGCCAGAGATATGTCTGAATCTCTGTGGGTTCAAGGCTACACTGGAAACAGAGCCAGGTAGTAGTGGCACACATATTTAATCCCTGTATTAGGAAGCACACAAGTCGTTAATCCCAGGAAGTGATGTCTGGGCAAAGAAAGGTATATATAAGGCATGAGGAAACAGGAATTCACATTCTTTAGACTGAGGATTTTGTAGAGGTAAGAACTAGTGGCTGGTTGGTCTGCTTCTCTGATCTTTCAGCTTTTACCCTGATATCTGGCTTTGGGTTTTTTTTTATTAAAAGACCATCTAAGATTTGAACAACAGTACACACACACACACACACACACACACACACACACACACACACACGGGGGGGGGGGGAATACATATACATAATTAAGAATAAAACCAATCTCTGCATTTTTTATTTTATTTAAAATTGCCTTTATTTGTCTTAGATGTCAAATGTGAGATCTTGAGGGAAACATTCTGAGAAATTTGATTTTGAAACTCAATTCACCATTTAGTTTCTTTTCTGTGTCTCTTGGGATAGAATAAGGGCGAGACATTTTCATTTCAAATGTACTTCCTGTGCAATCATATTTTAAATGCTGCCAGCTTTCACTGGTAATGTTAACGTGGTTAAGCGTGCATAAAAACCAAATCATTTCCATCCATTTCTTTTTTTTCCTCTGGAGAGAATTGCAATTTTGGAATAGTTATTTTCTGAATTATCTGTAATCTAGGCAGAAGCTTTGCTGTGCCCCACATTATTTTTTAAGAAATAACAGGTGAACTGTTTTCACAGTGGGCAGCTTCACTTTGAAAACATAATTATTAACATTTTTTTCTGAGTGAAAGTGCAATAGATAAAGAAATTAGTTTAGCAGGTGGAGAGCCTAAACATTTTTTTTATATTTGCTTCATGCTGTGTGCTGGAAAAATCAAGTGGGTAAAGCTACTGCCACAATTCATTCTGCCTAGAACTTTTCTGTATAGCATGGCAAATATAAAGAAAATCTATTTTTTTCTTTCAATTTGAGATGGCACCAGCCCATCATCTTGTCAAAAGCAGAGAAAAGAATGCCGTTTTGATGGAACTGGGCAGAACTGAACTTGAGAATTCCTACACCATAATAAAAAGATGGCTCAGGTGGTAAAAGTTCTTGCTATTCTTGTAAAGGACCCAGGATGGTTTCCCAGCAGCCATGACAGGAGGCTCACTTGTAACTCTATCTCCAACTGTGGTGATATTGTGTTTCCCAAAATATTGTGCACCGTAATAAACTTATCTGGGGTCAGAGAACAGAACAGCCACTAGATAGAGAGACCAGAAAATGGTGGCACACATGCCTTTCATCCTAGCATTCCAGAGGCAGAGATCCCTCTGGATCTCTGTGAATTCAAAGCCACACTGGAAACAGCCAGGCGTGGTAACAAGAGCGAGCCTTTAATCCCAGGAAGTAATGGCAGAAAGCAGAAAGGTATTTAAGATGTGAAAACCACAAACTAGCTGGTTAAGCTTTCAGGATTTCGAGAAGCAGTTTAGCTGAGATCCTTTTGGATAAGGACACAGAGGCTTCCAGTCTGAGGAAACAGGATCAGCTGAGGAATTGGGAGGTCCCAGTACCGGGGAGGCAGAGGCAGTTGCATCTCTATGAGTTTGATCTTTTTGAGTTTGGTATATACAGTAACTTAAAGGCCAGTCAAGGGTACATACTGAGACTTTGGTATACATAGTAACTTAAAGGCCAGTCAAGGATACATACTGAGACTGTATCTTTAAAAACAAAGGAACAAAAAGCGAATGCAAAAGACAAATCTAATTTTGATAAAAAGATACAAGTTCATTGCAACTCCCCACAATGATTCTGCTTGACAAAACATTGTCTAGGAAAATTGTTACCCAGCACAGGGCAAAGGACATTCAAATCCTTTTTTACTTTGGTCATGCTTTCCTTTAAACTTTTAGAAAAAACATTAGGATTTATTTTTTTCTTTGAAACCTGCTGATCTCATAGAAGAGAAATTTTCTGACTCTTCTAAGAAATAAAATGAATCTTTTGATGTTTTTCAGGTGACACGTGAATATTCAAGTTATCCTTAAGCCTCAGCAATAATCATGGAAAAGAGGGAAAAAGATTTTAAGAGCCAGAAATTGTAGAGGACTGCTATAAGATAGTGTTTTCTGGACATGACCAGGCCATTGCACACATGGAATGACAATTTCTGTGGCTGTTTGCATAAGGTCTGCACAAAATCAAGCCAGTTCAGATTCCACATTGAATGGAGAAGGAACTTACAAAATTCTACTCTCAGCAAAGGAGATAGTGGAAGTTGATGGCTGGTGAGAAAGGGAGAGTCAGTTTTCTTTAGCAATTTGGTGTTTGGTGGGTTGGCCTTGCTCCACCAAACAGCCTTAACTCATGTATATGCACGACATGAGGAATGGATTCCTCAGTGGCACGGGGAAAGGACATGGTAGGGTCTGGGAGAAGGTGAATGGGGAAAGCAGGAAATGGATATGATTAAAGTATGTTATATACACGTGTGAAATTCTTAAAGAATGAAAAATGTAAAAAGATTGTTCAAATCATATAAAGATCTGAAAAACAGTGATAGCAAAAAGCCCACTCTTTTATAAGGAAAATTTGATAATAAGTGACAGTACTTCCTACTGAAGCATTGGCATTAAATTAAAATCTAGCTTTCCTGAGATACTCAACTCTTTATTGGTTACTTTAGTCTAGTTTTCATCAAATATCTGATAAAAATAACACAATGAGGCTATTTTTATTTAATTTTAATTTTGTTTATTTATTTTCAAGTATATGTCTGTGTGATGTCTATTCTTGGTTGTCAACTTGACTATATCTAAAATAAACCACAATCCAGAAGTGGAGGGCACACTTATGATCTGGATCTTGAGGCTGGGAGACAGAGATATTTGATCCAGATCTAGAGACTGGATGGCATAGACTTTTGATCCAGATCTTGAGGCTGGATGACTCATGTCTTTAATCCAGATCTTGAGGAAAGAAGATACACCTTTAACCAGGGCCACACCTTCTCCTGGAAGACTATATAAGGGCAATGGAAGAAGGGAGGGCAGTTTGCTTTTTCTTCGACTGCTAGCCCTTGCCTTGTCAGCACATCCATTCCTTCACTGGCATTGGAGCCTACACTTCAGGATCCCAGCAAACACAGAAGACCATCTGAGACACCCAGCCTCATGGGACTGAGGAAGCACTAGATTCTTGGCCTTTCCATTCATAGCTAGCCATTGTTGGACTCAGCCTGTAAGTTATTCATTCATTCTTTAAGTTCTGTCACCCTAGGCTAATACAGGCTGCATGCATGTCTGTTTACCTGTTGGCCAAGGAGGACAAAGAGGGTGTTACGTTCTCTGAGACTATACTAGGCTGTGAAGCACCATGTGGGTGCTAGGAATCAAACTTGGATCCTCCAGAAAAGCAGCCAGTGCTCTTACGTGTTGAGCCATTTCTACCATCTTAAAAAAGTTCCACTCATGGTTTCAGGGGGTTCAGTTGGCTATGGATAGGAGGCGTGGTGGAGTAACACAGTTCACACCATGGTGGGCCAAAAGCAGGGGGAGAAAAGGATGCTGTTGCTTGGCTGCATTTCTCCCTTTTCTCCTTCACCTCTAGATTTCCATCCCATGGGGGCAGTGCTGCCCGTGTTCAGAGCAGCTTTCCCTCTCAGTCAACCCTGACTGGAGATGCCTTCCTAAGCACATCCTTGAGGCTATGGTCAGCAGTTTGCACAGAGATCCTAAATCTACTGAACCTGACAATGAAGTTTGTTGTGAGAGCTTTGATACATTCACTCAGTTCTAAGATTCAATCTGGACCCATCTCCATAAACCTTACAGCAGAACATGAGATTGTAAGAAGCAGGGGCTAGTTACAGACAATACCTATTCATCACCATTGTCTAGGGGAAAATAGCTTGGGTTCTGTGCTCCTTTAAAGCTAGAGTAACAGTTATTGAAATCAGAATTTATTCATAGTAAATGTCAAAGTCAAAAGAGAGGGAGTGAGAGAGGGAGAGAGAGAGAGAGAGAGAGAGAGAGAGAGAGAGAGAGAGAGAGAGCTACTTATCAGTATTCCCTCTACCAATCCAAAGGACAATATGAGGTTCTTGAACCATATCAAGAACCCCACTGCCCTCTGTCCTTGTGGCCTTAGAAGAATAAGGCTGGCCAACAAATACGCTCTGTTAAAAATAAAGATCCTTGAGATTTCTGAGAGGCTAATCACAAACATATCTTTAAATCTGAGCCTTATAAGTGGTCTTGCTTTGGCTGTGGCTGGCTATGGGATTTAAGAGTTAGTAGACATTCTTATAATAAAAAGTCTACCTTTCCCTAAGTCACCTTATATACTTGCATTTATAATCATTTTCTTTTCCTTATCAACCCTCAGTATCTTACTTTATTGTAAAAATATATCATTCTATACTATGAACTTTGGAACTCAGAAATATAAAAATTAAAATAATCATCTTCAGTATATATAGATATTGTAGACTTTTGAAGGGTGGTTTCATGATAATTCTTTCATTTCTCACTGAAAATAATAATGCAACTGTTATCTCAAAGTAATTCCCACAATTTTCTATTGTTTTTGTGATTTTGAGATGAGGAAATTTCTTGCCCGGCTTCCTTCTACTTATATGCCACTATATGTGTATCAATTTTTCTTCCTTCTTTCCACAGGAGAAACCACACAAAACATAAAATTGCTGTATTGCAGGCTGACTCTATCACCGAGAAGTCAAGGTTAAGAATTTGAGCATTCTAAAGCATAGTTTTTACTCTGCAGATTTCAACTGCTGCACAAGTAACAAAACTCAATTTTTCCTAAGACACATGCCAGAGTTTTGGACAATAGTGCTCCTAGCTTGTAAAGCACACACACAAAAGTTCAGAATCTGCAATTTAATGTCAACTTACTTTGGGTAAACTGAAGCTGAATATTTCTCAAAAGAAATAATAACTTGTTCATTCCATTTTATTATAGCATGAACTTGGACATACTTTAAAACACTTAATAATAATCACATGAAATAACTCAAATTTTAGATTCTTTTGTTCATTTAATTAATGCAAAAATAAGAATAAAATGGTTTTAAAGACTGAATAAACTGTTAGATCAGTAGTAAAAATACAGTTAAGCTACAGCTTTTGTGCAAGATGTCATGGATTAACTTTGCCGTAGCCATCACTGCATGGGTCTGTGTTTGTTAGTAGTATATATGAAGTATATATGTGCATTTTTAAAAGATTTTTTTTAATTCATTTTACATACCAACCACGGATCCTCCTCTCATCCCACATCCTGCTTTCCCTAGCCTTCCCTCCCCTGACCCACCACCTTTTCCCTCCCCCAAAAGGGTAAGAGCTCCCATGGGCAATCAGCAAAGCCTGGTACATTCATTTGAGGCAGGACCAATACCCTCCCCTCTGCATCAAGGCTGAGTAAGGCATCCCACCACAGGGAATGGGCTCCACAAAACTAGCTCATGTACCAGGGATAGATCTTGATCCAATTGCCAGTGGCCCCTCAGATATATCCAGCTACACAACTGTCTCTAGTTTGCACAAGGCCTAGTCCAATCCCATGCAGGTTCCATAGCTGTCAGTATAAAGTTCATGAGTTCATACGAGCTTGGTTCAGTTGTCTCATGATTTCCCCATCACAATCTTGACCCCTCTTGCTCATATAATCCCTCTTCCCTCTCTTCAATTGGACTCCTGGAGCTTAGATATCTGGTGCTTGGCTGTGGATCTCTGCATCTGCTTCCATCAGTTACTGGATGAAGGCTCTATGATGACATTTAGGGTATTTACCAATCTGATTACTGGGGTAGGCCAGTTCAGACACCCTTTCCAATATTAATGAGAAAAACAATTATAATTTTGTGGCTATTATGGGGTTGAGTGATTATGGGCTGAGTGATCTGTAATTTTTATGGTGAGCTCACCTAGAAGTAAAACAAAGTAACTGATACAGAAATATAGGATATAGATATGATAGGAGGAAAGGGTGGATTATCGAATCTACTCTTAAAGAGCAACAACTTGTTTGAAATGTTTTGCATTGGTGTAGATTTTAGTTTATTGAAACAAATTTAAAGTTAATTCTGTTATGCTGTGTGTATATTTCTACTCTTGTTTAAGATATTATGTTTGTGCAGCTCATTTAAATTGTAA
The DNA here is from genome assembly GCF_949786415.1 of Peromyscus eremicus. NCBI lineage: Eukaryota > Metazoa > Chordata > Mammalia > Rodentia > Cricetidae > Peromyscus > Peromyscus eremicus. The sequence continues at coordinate 90,461,209 of NC_081418.1, forward strand.
TGAATAATTAAGAAATACAGATTAATAATTAGTCTTCTATGATAGTCAAACTTATAGTCATGTTAAGTTTTCAAGATATACATAGATATAATTCAATTAGGTAAGTAATATTCAAATACTTCAAAGACCTACAGAATATAGCATTTAAAATGTTTTAAGAACTTTGACTTTCTGGACATTGAGACATGTCTCCTCTGGCAGCACCAATCTACTTCAGAGAAGACAATGGACATTGAAGAAACTCATTATGGAGTTTGCTTTCTTTGTGGCAAAAGTTAGCCACTGGTCAAAAAAAGTGCCCTTGCATTGATTGCTTGATGATATGTTGTATAAATTAGACATGCAGAACCCATAGGAAGGTGACCATTGAACTTTGCAAGGCAAAATGATCCTTCAGGTTCTTGCTTCACAGAAGAAACTGCCAGACTTTCTACAGGACACAGAAAAGGAAAAAAAAAAAAACAACAACAACAACAACAACAACAACAACGATTGAGAGACTAGGCCTATGGGCTGAAGATGGAGACCCCAATGTTACAAAGGTACTTTGGGTAACTGTCCAGGCAGGCAGCTGTCTCTGTCATTCTAGATTTTTGGAAGTTGCTTATAACACTCTTCCTGTTTACTTAGGTAATATTGTATCCTTTATATTGAGGTCTTTGATGTAGTTGAAGACTAGATAATTATAAATTTCCTTGGTTATGATAAAAGATAAATTAGATATAAAACTTTAGACTCACAAATATAGAATAGGTAAAATATTTTCTTTAATTTTGCCAAATAAAAATAGACTAGATATTGTAACTGTAATTCTTGCTTGATAACTGTTAGTTATATGTAATTTTACTAGGTTAAAGTTAAAACCTTCCTTTTTAATTAAACAAAAAAGGGGAAATGCTGTGGCATAATGCTTTTGTATACTGGTTTAATAAAACACTGATTGGCTAGTAGCCAGGCAGGAAGTATAGGTGGGATAAGCAGACAAGGAGAATTCTGGGAAGAGGAAGGCTAAGTGAAGAGACTCCAGCCTTCCATCCAGGAAGCACCATGCAATGGCACACAGGTAAACCACGGAACATGTGGCAACATATAGATTAACATAAATGGGCTGAGTTTAAATGTAAGAGCTAGTCAGGGGTAGACCTGAGCTAATGGCCGAGTAGTTTTAATTAATATAAGTCTCTGTGTGTTTACTTGGGTCTGAGTGGCTGCAGACCAGGCAGGACACAAAAGAACTTTCAGCTACAAGTAACTCTAATTGTGATCTCTCATCTTGATATTGTCAATATAAATACTGTACTGTAAATAATGCCCTACATAATGTCCTTAGCAAGAATATAATTGTGCATTGTTTATCCCACTTATCTAAATGCCCAAGTTCAATTATGAGAAACTAGATCAGAATATCTAAAAGCATATAATATTATATGGTAAAATGATACCCCAAACCTTGATTATCTTATGGGCCACACTAATTGCCCAGAGTGACTACCATTGTCTGCCTGCATTCAGTAATTGTATGTAATTACTCCTTATCTTCTAATAGTTTGGAGTCCCAAGAGATAGCCATTAAGTTGTACAAAACATTTTTGAAGAACATTTTAAAATCATTTTTTTGCAATGCTATGTGAAGACAATAAAGAATTAGAAGAGATACTGGAGCATTCTGATGCAGTGAAGGGCTTTTGAAATTATCTCTAAATAAGAGCCAACAATATATCTGCCAGATTTATAAACACAGTAATATGTGGGCAAAATGGGCACCCTGAACAGAAACTGAGGCATAGGCAGGCCATAATGACCTCAGAAAAGGAGCTCAGGAGAAACACAGTAACTTCTCTCTATCCCCTCTCTCCAACCCTCTGTTTGCATTCTTCATTGACTGAGCTTCCACAACTGTAAGTGTTGATGACATAGAGCATCTCATGGCGTACGGGGGAAATAAATGCCTAGAATAAATCATGGTCTAAAAATGTCATTTCCATGATCCACATTTTATTTAAGCATATAAAGTAAAAATCATAGAGGTCAAAATGTTAGACTTATGCTTCTGAACACATATTAATGTCTTTTAATGCATAGATATAATGATTTTTAAAATCTGTTTTCTTCCTACATTCACTCAGATAATTTTTCTTTCCACCATTCTAGATTTCAAAGTATTTTTTTGTTTCTTTCTGTTACTACACATCCAATGGCATGAACTGAACACATTCCAGGATGGAGGTTCCATGTTATTTCTGTGGGTAAACTTGAACATGCTTGAGTCACTGTCACTGCAATACCATGGAGAGTGACACACATTGGTTGTGTGACAAAACTTCCTGGAGAGATGCTAAGCCCATGACAGACCAAAGTACAGGTACCCACACAGTTCAACTTGGGGAACCCTTGAGTTTTATTGTGGTTACTTATAGGAATACAGCTGAGGGGTTACTTACAGCAGCAGAAATACTCAAAGACAGCTGCATCAACAAAGCCCACCCCAGCACAAGTGACAGATCACAAAAGCTGGGAATTTGGAACTTGGAGCAAAGCCCTGCAGACAGCTCAATAGATTAGGGTATGTCCTCTTCAGGTGCCTTGGTTGGTTTAAATATCTTTCAGGCAGCTCAGCTGGTTTCTGCTTCTTCTAGCGAAGACTTCTGGCCTCAGAGTCTTCTTTACAGCTTGGCCTGTCTCAGAGTTTCCTTTGCAGCTTTTACTGCTTACTGTAGTGGAGAGGAGCCTAGTGAATTTGGTCAGTTTCAGGGACTTCATGAAGATACTTTCTGAGTTGTTTACCTTTCTGCTTAAGGAACTTCCCTCAAAAATGAAATGTTTTGACCTCAGAGGAAACCGCTACACAGCAGCCTAAGAGAGCCCCAGGCTTTCAGCCTTACCAAGCTCTAAGTTGTAGTCATGATTCTATCCTTCATGACCTATTAGACCTCATGCAATTTCTCTGCTTCAGAATGAGCGTTTCCAATTGTGATCTACTAATAAAAGGTTTTTGTTTTTTTTTGTTTTTTTTTTCTTAGCATTGGACATTTTTGTGAGGATGTATAGAAGCCTACAACGGAGGGTAACTGATGTTTTCAGTGGTGGCACAGGAAAGTCACCCATTCTGAATAAACATATGTCCCTCTTTCTGTCCTCATCTTTTTTTGTCTTACTCCCAACCAATAGAGTTTAGAAAGCCCTCAACTAATGATTGAATGTCAATCTGACACAGTCTAGGTTCACTTGAGAATCAAGTCTCTTTTGAGGGACTGCCTAGATCAGATTTGTCTGTGCGGATGTTTGAGGGGAACTGTCTTGATTGTTGGATGGTCTAGTTCTCTGCATGAGCTGCACTATTTTCTTACCACGTGCTGCTGAGCAATATAAGAAAGCTAGCTTAACCCCAGCCAACAAGTAAGTCAGCAAGCACAGTTCCTCCATGGCTGCTGCTTCAAGCTCCCACTGAGTTCCTGCCTTGACTTCCCTCATCAAGGCACGATAACTTGGGATATGAAGTAAAACCTTTCCTCACCTAAATTGCTTTTGCTTGTAGTGTTTATCACCATAGTGGAAGGGAACTAGGACAGAAATCTTGCTGAAACATCCTCAGGATAAAGCAGGAGGGGCTTGGCTAAATAGTCATCTTGTGTCTTGTTTGGAATATAGACCTACTCTTCTTGTTCAAAACACAAGAGCAACAACAACAAAACCCCCAAAGAACAAGGGCTATGTTAGTGTCTTAAACTACCGCCTAGTTCAGAAGAAAGGAGACATTTGATTCTATCAGGTTTGTCAAATTTGTCAGTCGTCACATGTGACTTAGCTTCGGCAGGTTTGTTTCAGGGTCAGGTAGGTTCCTTCTTACCACTACAGAAGGCGGGAGTTCTCTAACGTATGTGTCTGAGCACATTTTTAACAGCCTTTCAATTTTTACCACTCCTACTTACACATCCCACTGATACATTTGCTGCCTGCCAATCATTTCAATTTAATTACTGGAGCTAGGGGTCCTATTAAAAAGTGGATTTTTTGTTTTTTGTTTTTTTGTTTTTTTGTTTTTTTAAGTACACAAGCAAACCTCACAATTACTGTTTTTCTGGAAGTTTTTAAAATAAATTCAATCCCCTGAGCTGGCTTTATTTGAATGCTTGAACACCAACACTAATTTTCTACTAAGCAATGGCTTAGCCCCAGAATATGCCCATGGTGTATATACTATTTGCATAAGACATTAACTTTAAAGTACACATTTTGATAAATGTGGCATATAGCTGTGTGGATTCCTAGAATGCAGTTGATATCCTAGATATGAAACCTACACCATGACCGAATAGAGGGATCACTTAATTCAGTGCTTTACATTAGTTACATGCCTCTAAATTTTCCAAATTTTGCATAACTTGTTTCTCACAGTTGACACTATTAAAAATCGTTTTGCATATGGAAGAAGATGGTAGGTATTTTATTCTCTTGTAATGATCTTAGGTGACAGTGGTTCTCCTTTGAAAAACTACTTAGCTACTTCATTGTCTCATTTCTAGACTCTTGGAAATAAAATCAATGAGATCTATAATGGAACTCAATGAGTGACAAGAATAATAATGAAGAGCACACTGGAAATCTTCATCAATGTGCTCTGATTGTCCAGGTCAATCAGTGGGAGTTTCACCGCTCTGTCCTTCATATGTCTGGAAAAAAATGATTTATCACAGCCATAAAATGTGGCTTATCCTAAAAAGAAGCTTCAGAGATTATGCAGCCCACCAAAGGGCTCAAGTACATGACTGTGAATAAGCATAGCTGCCACATTGGTTCCACTTTCCCATCGGGGCCCTACCTTTAGGAGGAGAGGATGGGGATGGGTCAGGGGGGAAGGCTGTGAGGGAGCCGGAGGAAGGATGAGAAAGGGATCTACAGTTGGTATGTAAAATGAATAAAATTTTTTTCTTAAATTAAAAAAAAGAAGAAGAAAAAAAAAAAGGGAAGTGGACCTTAAAATACCAGTGCAAAATGATTCTCATTTTGAAAGCAACAAAATAATCCCTTCTCATTGCCCTGTTTGTGTAACAATATTAACCAAAAGTAAATATGTCTTACTGGTGTGTAGGTACATTACAGTAAATACTAGGCACAAATCTATTACTTTCGGCTCAGACATTTCCCACTTAGAGTTTTATTTGAGACATTGTCTAATTGTTAAGGTACAGAGGAGTCCCCAAAGTACGCTTGCTCAAAATGTGGTTATTAATCTCTGCCTTAGAGACTGGGAGTAAGCTATGGTATCATTAGAAGACACTTTGGTTTATCTGCTTCCCTTTCACTTGGTTAGGGGAATGGAGAGGTTACATTTAATCTTTATTACTTTCTTGTGCTTAATGTAATCTCTGAAAATGTTGTCAATTAGACAGAAAAACAGAAGAAGAAGAGGTAAATGCAAAGATTCTGACAGTGTGTGGCACACTGTTGAGAGTAATCTCAGGAAGTTTGCAAAATTCATCTGTTCCACTAGGTAGAGGGTACAACCACTCTACAGTTTGATGTTTTATTTATGCAGACATTTTACTGCAAGAACACCTAGACATGGTTTATGACAAATGATTATGACATTTTATCATGTGAAGTGCATATACACGCATAAAACACAGTGGCAAACATAATATTTATTGCCTGTCTTTATAATGTGTGAAATTTAGATATATTTATATATATGTAAAAATGCATGCAAGCACGCCTTTAATTCCAGCACTCGGGAGGCAGAGCCAGGCGGATCTCTGTGAGTTCGAGGCCAGCCTGGGCTACCAAGTGAGTTCCAGGAGAGGCGCAAAGCTACACAGAGAAACCCTGTCTTGAAAAAAAAAGAAAAAAAATGCATGCAAAATAACAATAATTAAATGTTAAAATGAAATACTTACTATTTTTGATTCAGACATAAGGATTGTGAGCTACATCCTTGCCCAGGGAGTCAAATTCCAGCTGAGTTTTTCAACAGTGTCCTAGATTTTTGACCTTAGGAAAAAATCACATAGGGCTATTTATTTATTTACTTACTTATTTGCATCCCAATATCTTCATCTGTAACACGAGTTTGTGTCAAAACCAATGATTCCTAACTTGTAGGCCATGGGTCTCTGAGAGTTTCAAAGCTACTTAAGAAGTTTCAGACTGAGGGTTGAATATGAATAAAATACATTGTATGTATATATGAAATTCTCAAAGAATTAGTTAAAAATCCTGTGGTTTTAAAGTTATCAATTCAAAATATCATGTTTTATTTGTGTTGTAATAATCAAACATTGAAACATGCTTAATATTATATATTTTTTCAAAAAGTTAGATAAGTTCATTGCCAGCTATATACCAAATTTCATTTTTTTTTTGTTTTTTTTTTTTCAAGACAGGATTTCCCTGTGTAGATTTGGTACCTTTGCTGGAACTCACTCTGTAGCCCAGGCTGGCCTTGAACTCACAGAGATCCACCTGGCTCTGCCTCCCGAGTGCTGGGATTAAAGGCATGCAACACCACCACCTGGCTCAAATTTCATTTTGTAATCAACTCAAACTATCAGCGTCTGGTGATCTGAAGATCCTTTTCTATTTCTTTAAAAGTGTTCCCCTTATGGAATAAGTTTTCAGTAGTTTCAAACATAATAGCTTACGATTTTATTCTTATTTCAAATTGTCAATTATGGTTTGGTTCAACTAAAAGTCAATTTTTTACTTGAGTAATATATAGAATATTCTTCTCTTCTAAACTTTTATTTATCTTTTATTTATAATTTATGAATATACTTAATATTTGTTTTTATTTAGTTGTGTGTGAATGTCTGTGTTTAAGCACGTGCCCATGTGTTCAGGTGTCATGGAAAGTATTATGAAAAGAAAGGATGATCTGGAGCTAGAGTAATGGGTGGTTTTGAGCTGTTCAATATGGGTGTTATTCTTTTATTCTAAGTCTTATATCATATATTCATATGTATTCAATGTGACCCTACAGGGGATGAAGTTGGGCTTCAGGTAAGACCTATGATTAGCCAACTGATGATAGATGCCCTAGTTTAATTTCTGTTCTCATGATTAAACAAACAAAAAACCTGAAATAAACAATCTAAAGGGGAAAGGGTTAATTTTATCTCACTGTTCCAGGTTATAGTCCATCACTGGCGAGAATTCAAAGTAGAAGGAGCTTGAAAGAGCTAGTCATACCACATTCACAGTCAATAGCAGAAAGAAAAGAATGAATGCATGCTTGCTTGTACTCAAGCACCTCTCTAAGATTATAGAGTGTATTCCCTAGCTAGAAAATGGTGCTGCTCACAGTGGGCAGGTCTTGCCATATCAATTACTATAATCAAACAAGCCCCAATAGGTCAATCTGAACCTGGTCTAGACAGTTCCTCATTGAGACCCTCTACCTAGGAGATTCCAGATTGTGTCAAGTTGACAGTTCAAACTAGTCATCAAACTGGGGTTGTGATTCATTAATAGCCCTGGAGGAGGAAATTAGTGTGAAGTAGCAAGGTTGTACTTGTTTTCTGCACTCCTGATGAAACAGAGTTTTCAGCTTGAAGAGCAAATGAAAGGGAAATACAATATTACAAAGAAATATACAAACATAGATGAAAAACATCATCTATGCTAGTTCCTTTAATACTAACAGCACTTCTTTATTTTAAATCTTGTGAGTTATTCTTATAGATATAAAGACAGACATCCTTTTCCTTGTTTTTGTCTGAGAGTGTATCTGTCCCTTGGAAAGGAAAAAGCCATGATTACCTAACCTAAACCCTCATATACCGAGATAAATCAATTTTTAGTTATCTATGGCATCCTAGTTCCACACTTTGCTTCTGATGACTGCTCATGGCTCATCACTGCCAGGCTCCCTAAGGAATGGTTATGCCTATTTATCAAGTCCTTCTATCTCTTTCATGTTCTAAGAGAGCATTACATTGCAAATTCTGACCAGATCTGTTCTCTCATTCAAAAATGGTAAAAAGGACATCCCTTCCCCTGTGTCTAAAAAGAGGGCAAGATCTTCACTTTGCACTATTGATTTCTTACTCATATTGGTATGATTTAGACTGCTCATTTTATTTTTTTTATAGAATCCCGGGAAAAAAATTATGTCTTTAGGACCAGCTTGAATAAAGTGAACCATGCATTTTTGAAATGTGATGTGTGCTTCAAGCGGCACCTTCTGTAAGTGAAGGGTGTAATTTTTTGAATTCTTTTCTCAGAGTAACTTACTTCTCTCGAGTCTTTCAAATTGCTCAGGCACATATACATTTCAGCATTGCCCCTTGCAATTTTTTTTTTTTTAGCATACTGAGATAGGTGTGATTCTTTAAGGCCCACAGAGTTAAGTTCTCAGGCCTTGATTTTCACTGTTATCTTTGCAGATGCCTCTATTCTGATGTCACGTGCATCTTTGAACAACCAGAATGGCTGTCACATGAACCAAAGCTATCAAGGACTTTCTGCCCATCTACAGACATAAATATTATTTATTCATACACTTCTAGTCTATAGGAAATGCCACCAATTTCTTCCATCTGCAAGTAGAGTGCATGGATACTGGTAGCTCCCTAAAACTGTTTGGTTTCCGAGGGTTTCCTTTGAAGTATGGTGTACAGATGTGAGTGTGTGCCATTGTGTACATGTGGAGATCAAAAGACAACTTGCAGGAGTTATTTCTCTCCACTCATTGTGTGAGTTCTGCAGATTGACGTCAGGGCGTTGGGCTTGATGATGGGGGGCTGAGCCATCTTTCTGGCCCATATGCTGTGATGTTAACAACTATATTACAAGTCTTTGGCTTTATGTTCATGTAAAGTGCTATTCGGTATGCATGCAATTTATAACCCCCTGAAATGTTGAGAAACAAATCTATGGTTTCTTTGAATCAAATTAAAAATCTCAAAAGCTTTGGGTAATAAGCCTGATCATTTGCAGGATTTGTTAAGTCTTTGGGCAGTAAGACTGATCATTCTTGGAATTTCCTTAAGTTATACAGAAAATATATGAATATACCAAAACACCATTTATACATGAGCTATTGTTTATTTTGAGCTGTTCAAAGGTGAAATAATAAAAGTTTAGAGTACCTCAAGAAGCATTTATAAAACTCACAGGTGTTATATAGTAAATGTCTTTATAAGACATCAGATATGAAAGTTTGGAGAACAATTTTTCTCACTTTAGTATAAATTCTCAAAATCAAGTGATGGGCTTCACAATAGCTTGCTTATAATTCACAGAGGACTCCTCAGAGCCATTGTGAGCATTTAAAAATATTATTTCCATAAACAGCACATTTATCACATATGTGTCTAGAGACATAATTCAGATGCTATCTATATGCAATACACTAATTTACCACCAGCCTATTGTTTCTAGAAATTCAGCTTTAGAACTTTTAGTTTTAAAAGATTCTTTTAAAAATTCATATGTATGTGTACATGTGTGCCTTGGTGTTAATGTGTGGATCAGAGTGCAGGTGCCCTTGGAGTTTGGAAGGTAGTGCCAGATCCCCTAATGATGAAGATATAGGCAGTTGTGAGCTGCCTAACTTCAATGAATTTGGGTCTGCTGCAAGAGCAGCAAGCACTAAGCCATCTCTTCTAGCACTAAATTTAAGATCTTAAGATATCAGAATCATTCCTAACTTCTGTTATGCATCCCCATCATAGCACTGCTCAATATCTGATGCCACTCAGAATTATTTGGTTTCATTTTCGAAAGGGAAGCAGGACATTGTCTTAATTTCTTGCTTCTCTCCAGTTGACTGGAGGCTGCCTCAAGTACAGGTTATGGTTTACACTTCAGAGTGGGCTCAGCCCACTCCAGTGAGATGCAAATACAAATGGCATCTGCTGTGAGCCCTCTGTGGTGTAAGCACATTTACACCACATGTGGTTCTGGAGGGGAACTCAGTCAGTCAGATGCATTGCCTGCTGTTGTCTCAGATGAGGTCACCCAGCTGGTGATGGTAGATCTGGGGTTTGAAGCCCAGTACCCTTCTATTTTTATGCATTTTCTGTTCATTTGAAACTTCCTGGATATCAGGCACTAGCCTGTGTAAGGAATTAATTAGAAGGCCCTAATCACTTTATTGACTCTGTTACTGTTCTACTTTCATTTATAATGTTGTGGTGATGCACTCTAGTCAGGTCTTGCAAGAAGGCACAGTGATCAAGCCTGCTGGCTTGAGTTTGATCCCCAAGATTTAGTTACTTTTCTATTGTCATGACAAAACTCCATGTCCAAGACATATAAAAGAAAACATTTAATTTGGAGAATTTGATTGCAGTCAGTGAGAGTCTATGACTATCATGTTAGGGAGCATGGCAGCTGGAAGGCAGGTATGGTGCTCGAGCAGTAGCTGGGAGCTTAAATCCCTATCCACAAGTAGAAGGCACAGAACCACTAACTGGTAATGGAATGAGTTTTTGAAAGGACAGAGCCTGTCCACAGTCACATACCTCCTCCAACAAGGCTACACCTCCTAATCCTTCACAAACAGTTCCACCAACTGGGTATCAAGCATTCAAGTCTATAGTAGCCATTCTTGTTCAAACCACCACCACCCATAATGGTCGAAGGATAGAATGAACTCCTTTAAGTTGTCCTCTGACTAATACTGTCACTCTGTGGTACAGGTAAACACACACACACACACACACACACACACACACACACACACACACACACAGAGAGAGAGAGAGACAGAGAGAGAGAGAGAGAGAGAGAGAGAGAGAGAGAGAGAGAGAGAGGAGAGAATGATTATAATTAAAAAAAAAATCAGCACCACTCTGGCCAACAGTGTTGGCAAGAAGTTTTATTCAGCTTACAATTTAAGGTTACAGTCCCACTGTTATAGGGAAGTCAAGGCAGGGTTTAAAGCATGAATCTATAGTCATGATCAGGGAGAAATGAATGCCCATTGGCTGCCTGCTTGCTTAGTGCTCAGCTAGTCTTCTCTCCTACTACATAAACAAGAGACCCCCCCCCAAAAAAAAAAACCAGAAGATGGTGCCACCCACAATGAAATGGTTACAACAAAGGATTCAAATGCAAGTGTCTTGACTTCCTTGCGGACATTTTTATCACCCACTACTGTTCATTTTATAAGCAGATCCTAGGAATGTTTTGACTCTCCTTCTTAAAAATGTTTTGAGGAATTTTTTTTTCTATTTTTGTTTTATTGAAAATAGATATTTTTCATACTATATATTTTAATTACAGTTTCCCCTGCCCAACTCCCTGAGATCCTCCTCACCTCCCCTCCTGTCTGAATCTACACTCTTTCTCTCAGGCATCTAAATAATAACAATAAAATAAAATAAGACAAAAAAACAAACAAATTGGAATAAGACAAAACAAGCAAACAAAAGAAAAAGCACAAGAAACACACGTAAAGGCAGAGTCTCAAGTCACACATGTTTGCACACACAAGAATCCTACAAAAACACAAAATATATACGCAAAGGATTAAGATAAAAAAGAAAATAATAATAAAAATGACTAAAAATAGAAAGGAATAAAAAAATAAGCAAATAAATAAACACATACACTAAACATTATCAGAAAAGGACCCACCAAATATGCCATTGGGTTTTCTTGCTATTGGCCACCTACTGGGCTTAGGGTTTGCCCTTAAGAGTGGTTTGTATGACCAGTGAGACTCTTTTGGAGAAAACTAATTTTTCATTGTCAAGTTGTTATCAATCAGCAATAGGGAACCTTGCAAATGAGGAGGCAGGGAGATTGTAAGAGCTAAAGAGGATGGAGGACCAAGGAAGCAATTCTTCTAAACAGCTAGGTCATCACACATAGAAACTCAGAGAGATTGGGGCAGCATGCACAGGGCCTGGATTGGGGTCAAGCACCGAGAAAAAAAGTAGACACGGCCCTCATCCCTAACTCTGAGTTTTTTCTTCTCAAATCAATGAAAAGGCTAGATATGCAACTGAGAAGACATTACTGTTTGGCTATTCTGTAATCACCTTTAGAGGAAATTAGGACAAAAGGTTAAAATACAGATTAAAAAAAATCCAAACAGTGCTGTCAAGGCTTTCTGTAGAACATTCAGGATTAAAGATTTTAGCAAGAGCCTTGGAATTAATTGATCAAAATTCTAAGTTCACCTTTTCAACGACAGTCACAATGATGTGATTTCTGTCCCTTTGAATCTGTTTTTTTCTCCAGACTCAAGCTGAAAGCTTTCTTCCCTTTGGGAACAGAAAGATGATAGCATGTTGTATTAAATGAGTGAGGCAGACATACAATCTATTTTCCATCATGAAAGGGATAGGCTGCCAGAAGTTTGGGGCAGCCTAGGCAAATACTTACATTTCATGGAAGTCTGAGTATGATGAATAATTTCACTCTTGAGCAAGAGGAGAATTTTACTTTCTTAAGCAAATTGGCTTGAAAGGAACCACTGTAGTGTTCTCTAGGAGGGCACACAATTCCTTCAGCAGCAATTCTGCATCTGTTACAGTGCTTTCTTCTAAAAATCCCTGTAGAGCAAAGCCACAGATGAATGCTCTTGGTATTTGCCAAAACATATGGAGAAACATATTTCCAATTATTGACCTTACACATGGGTCTATCTAGGTTACATTGGCTTGGGGATACAATTATCCAATTTTCCTGAAATGGTTATAAAATACTTAGTACTTATTAATAAAAATAATTCTGTAACTATTTATCAAGCCCAAACACTGAGTTAGATGCTCAGGTAAAAGAGCTAATAAGCCATATTCTTTGACCTCAGACAACTCTCTACAGAAAAAGGAAAGAGAAAGATGAAAGTTTATTTTACTCACTCTTTCACTCACTGCTGGGAACTGACCTAAAGTTGAAACTCAAGCTGATTCAGAGTCCAGATCCCAACTCCTTTACTAGAATGTCACATTGCTTCTCAGTGACACATGTGAGAACTTCTCTTAAGTCTATTCAGATCTGTGAGAAATTTGCCCAAGAGTTGCTTTCTGTCATCTAAATAATTTGCTTTGCCTGCTAGGTGAGATTTATCTTACACTGTAAGTAAAACAATTATTTGAAGACAAAACGCTAATAGATGATTAGGATGTTCTTCTTTTATATAGCTCCTGGGAATCTCAGAATACTTGTTTATTGCTCAGGAGCCAATTAAAAGGAGCCAGTGTTTTAAATCCCATCAAATTTCATATACTATTTGCTTGGGAGGACAGGAACCTGCAAGAGAATACAGGTGAGTCAACATTTTCCTCAGGGCAAGATCGAATGGGAGCTTGCCATGTGGTCACTCACACTTGCTGTTTCTGACTCACATTGACACTTTAGAACCACCAATCAACAAATGATTAGGTTAGAACTGGAGAGTGATAGGTTTGAAGTTCATTTTCACTTAAATGGAAAATTATATCACATCTGATAGAAGCTAAAGGAAACACTTATCATTTTGCCCTTTCAAAGAGCTCCAAGCTATCATTTAATTCCCACTAAATCACTTTGAGGCTCAGAATTTTCATCTCCATTTCACAGATAAGAAGGAGAAGAAACTATGGTAGCTTCAACACTTGGCTCCAGGCCATGTAGTAAATCAATACTACAGCAGAGATCACAGCTCAGCATAGCTGGATCCTTTTGACTTCCAGGCTTACAAGACAAAGCATCTTAAAAAATGAGCCAGTCTTTGAAAAGCTGGGCTCCTTGGTAAAGTCTGTCTGTCCTTTGTAAGTAGAAACCTTTGACTTTTATTTCAGCCTTTTGGGAAACTTTCTACTCACTAAAAGATATCCAGAAAAAAAATAAAAATAAAAATAATAAAGGGATCTAAATATCTATGAGGAAATTGAAATAACATGAAATTCCATGCATTTGACTTATCTGTTACCATTTCTGTGCAGCATCCTCAAAAACAATTTATCTATTTATTTGCCGAAGTATAAGTCTTAGATTATCCCAGCATTATTGTAGTTTGTATGAAGTTTATGTAGTTATATACTGTTATGTGATAATTTACTTCCAACTTTACATACTCAAAGTAGTGCATTTATTATCCTATCTAATGTTGAAGACCAAGAATCTGAACAAAGCTTAGTTGAAAAATCTTTTTTAGGATTTCCAAAAAGAATATGGGCAAGATTTCAGCTGATGTTTTGTCTCAGTTGAAAGTTTGGCTGGAGAAAGAACAGCTTCCAGCTTACTCAATTTGATTCCTTCAAAGTTCCTGCACTGAGGGCTTTATTTCCTCACTGCATGCTGTCACTTTACATTCCTTGGCAGAAACAAGTTTGTCCAGCTTGCTTCTTTAGAGAAAATATGAAGATAGACAGAGACAGAGAGACATAGGGGGAAAAAGAAACAATATAATAATCCTAATTAGCATTAACTGTCAATTTGTCCAAGACAATGAAGTAATTGTCTTTATCAGTTTAGTGTGTGGGGTGATGTCTTCATTGACAATTAATGCAGAATTGTCTAGCTCATTGTGGGTAACACCATGCCTAAGCCAGTGGTCCAAGGCTAAATATGAACACTGTGCAAAACCCTACAAGTAAGCCAGCAAGTTATATAAACCATCTAACAGCATCCTCAATGATTTCTGCCATATTTCTTGGCTGTGAGTGAGTTTCCCGATTGGAGATAGTGCTCATGTAAAAGCAAGCAGTCTTGTGTTCAGGTTCCTCCCTTGAGTTCCTGCCTACTTCCCTCAGTGATGCCTATGATCTGGAAGTGTATGGTATATGATAAACCTTTCCTCCCTTAAGTTGCTTTTGGTTAGAGTATTTTATCATAGCAACTGGAAGTAAACTAAGACAGATAGATAGATGATAGACAGACAGATGATAGAAAAGAGGAATAGAGGCAGATAGAAAGAGACAGAGTGCGAGTATGCAAGCAAGACAAAAGTGTATGTAATTTGTGATACATCATTTTTGCACAGTTCATTCATTAAAAGAAAATTGCCAGAGCCAGTACACAGTTAGTGGAAGGGATTATATGTAGACTTTACACAACACCAGTATAGTGTGGACAGTTCATTGAAGCCAGGATAGAAGCTACTGACCCCAGTGTGTTTAGCAAGAACTTTTAAAAAAGTAGATGTGGGTTTGAGAAAATTGTGTTGTAAGCATTTCAATTGTGTTAAAGAAGATTTTAAATTTAAAAATTGGTAAACAAAATCTTTCTTGCTTAATGTGATGGTTAATTTTATGTATCAACTAGATCGGGTTATTCAGAACCAAGATAGTTGCTGAGACATTGGGTCTGGGTGTGTCTGAGAGGGTTTTTTGGAAAATGTTAGCATTCTGACCTGTGGACTGAGTAACACAGGTGGCTCTCCCCATTGGAAGAAAAGGACTTAATAGAAGAAAAAGGTCAGAAATATTCTTTCTCCATGGGTGGGCACATTCCTCTCTCCATGCCCTCCAATATCACTGTTTGTGGCTCATGGACTCATGTATTTCATGGACCACTGGGGTTGGATTGGAACTAACCAACCAGTGGCTTCCGCAGAACTGCTTGCAGGTAGAAAACTGCATGGCTTCTCAGCTTCCATTACTCATAATATTTTCTTGTATATCCCTACTTAGCCTGTTAGTTCTGTTTTTCTGGAGAACGATGACTAATATATAAGGCAAATTAATGCAGGAACTAACAGAAAATATATACACCCCCAATTCCCTTGGCAGGATTTTAGGTGAACTATACTGGAAATTGATGAGCCATCATAAAGAAAGACCAGGGTTTGGGATGATTAGCAGTATATGTATGGTGTTGTATGAGTCACTTTTATGTCACTATGACCAAAAAACTAGTAGAAGTCACTAAAAAATGAGGGGCTTATATTTAACTCATGGTTTAGAGGATTCAGAGGTAATCATAGAGGCTGGGGCAGCTTGGTGTGTGGTGGTAAGCTTACCTCCATACATTTCTCACTGGGCAATTGGGAAGCAGAAGTTCAAGCTAGACCTAGAAAGAGATGTCCCTACCCTCCACCAGAGAATGAGTTTTGCTAGTTAAGTTACAGTCTCACAGGTTCCACAAACTCCCAAAATAGCACCAACCGAGGACCAAGTGTTTGAACATAGGAGCTTGTGCCGATATTTCACATTCAAACACTTAACAAGGGTGGAGGAACTGTTTTGAGGGTGATGGTCAGGAAAGGTTGCTGAATTGAAACCATTTGATTTCTGACAGTCTATCTCATAACCAAGAAAAGTAGTCATAGAAGGTCTAAGAATATTTGTGTTCAACTGACACATAGCTGGCTATTTTCAACCTAAGGGTGTTACCTATTTTGAATCTCCTAACATGTGACCAAGGGTAAACAAATGAAGAGATTGATTATGCTGTGATGTATTTGTTTGCAGTATTTCCTAAAACAGATCCTGATTTTTTTTTTTGTTGTTGTTGTTTCTTCTATGCTGAGGATCAAACCCTGTGTCTTCTACATTCTAGGGCAATCTTTTACCAGTGAACTAAATCCTTTTCCCTTTCTAAATTCCTTTACTAAGTATGTAATAAAGTAGTTTGGTTAAAGAATATGTGCAGATAGGGATGGGAGAAGGGTATAGTTAGGATAATACTGAGTTGACAGCTAAGACACATTGTATTTTACATCAATTTCCCGTAAACAAAAGGCAGAAAGAAAACAATCAAGCATGAAGGGAAAAAGAATAAAGCAGCAGTGGACTTTGAGAAACAGTCTCTGTGTTGTTGTCTAGACAATGTTGCCAGGCATCTTTATGTTACTTTGTTAACTTGGTTTTAGGTGATGACTGGCACCATAGATACCTAGAATTACTTAACAAAACCCTATCAGATTTTTTACTATTTCCAAGTTCTCTGGGGGGGGGGGGAGGTAAGCTGGATCATCAGTTAAACTTGTGCTTTGGAGATATGTTTTTTTGGTTACTCTAGACCACTCTTAGACTACTGGATAACATAACAAAATAGACACATTTCTTTCTTCCTTGAGTAAAAGTCCATGTCAAGAAAATAGATTAACATGACAGCAAACAAATACTTAAACAATTTCAGTTGTGATGGAGTAGCATGAAGAAAAATAAATTGTGCAGTGTGGGAGAGAATGAGAACTAATTTCTCATTAGTCACAGAAAATCACTCTGAAAGAGCAAAATGAGCCTCAGCAATGCAAAATAAATAGATCTGTGAAAACTAAAGAAACAGTATTTCGTGGCAGTGGAAAAACAAACCTAAAGACTTAGAGTGGCTAACACTTGACTTGTTCTAAGAAGGGAAATAAGACAGTATCACCAGTAGGCCTACAATTTCCAGGAAAAGGGATAGTTGGGGACAGTTCTGGTGTGCTCTTGTTCTGGGAAGTTTTAGAATAATGGGGAGCCATGCAAGATAAGGACCTGTATGTGTTGCAAGAACATCACTCTACTGTATGTTTTGAGAATAGATAAATGGAGGAAAGCAGAGGGATCATGATGAGGCCAGTGATTGTGTAGAAATAAAACATGGTGCCTGAGGTTACAGAAACACGAACAAGAACAGTTACCGACCAAATGTGTGAGAAGAAGGAATAGGATTTGCTTGCTGGTGGTTGAATGACAGATAAGAGAGAGAAGTAAGTGGGTTCTGGGGCTTTGTCTCAGCACCTTGGTTGGTGATGATACATATGTGATAGACATAAGGGAAAAGGAATTATTAACATTGTGTTAATAATTTTCATATATCAGTGTCATTGAGCTGTAGAGGTGGAACAGCAGTGGACGACACTTTCTGTTCAATCACAAGGAACAGCATTTGGACCCAAGAAACCATGTTGGGTGGCTCACAAATGCCTGAGCTCACTCATGAGGTGTGGCTCTCAAAGGCCTGAAACTTCATTTCCAAAGGGTTTGATGACCCTTTTTGTCTTCCACAGGCACACACATCCATACTTGTGAATATATTTTACACACACACACACACACACACATAAATAAAATAAAATAAACCTTTTTTAAAAGATACGGAAATCATACACTTATTAACCATAATGATAAAGAAGCATGCCAATGTTTTAAGTGAAATATCTTAAATAATTTGAACAGTATAATACAATTTCTGAGGGAAGGATGTGTTGCTTAAGCTACAGTCTACAGGAAGACCACGGGTAAGTGATAGTTTCTGTGTGAAATGTAGAAATACTTGTATTTAAATAGGTGAACTCATTGGACAATTAAGCTTTTGTTCAGAAAGTGAATGGGTCCTTTCAATGATGTGTGAATGTTTTATAACAGTTGACACCTGACCAGAATCTTCTCTGTGGGATAATTCCACAGAGTGTCACTAAGTCACTCTTAGCTATAGGCTGTGAAATAATTTGAATAAATTAAACCATGGGTTTTATATTTTGATGGAGTGGAAAAGTAGATCCCATTGTGAAGCTATGGAAAAAGCTCTGAGGAAGGAGGGCACAAAAGGCATGAAGCTGGACCACAGGAGAAATTGTCTGTGTTTGGGGAGTTCTGTGTGATTCATGAGGCTGTCAGTCAATGATCAGTAGAGAGACCCAACACATCCTAAGGCTAAGCTCCTGCAATAAATTAGTGACAAGGAGAGCTCATTCACTCTTCAGATCAGGAAAAGACTCTTTAGCGAATAAGGAACTCAAGATGCCTTAATGAAGTGCAGTTCTCACATAGACCGAGGGCACTCAGGAATATGGATGACAATTATTGAACATCCAGGTATTAAGCTCTGTAGAAATGAACTGCTAAGAATTAGGTCTCAGTATTACAGATTGATCTTTCCTTAAAATAAAAACAGAAGACAAACATGAACCACAAACATTTTATAAAATATATAATGGAAATAACAGTGTACTTAGTATTTAAAACAAATGTTCTCCTTGAATTAAAAAATGGGGCAATCATACCCAAACGACAGCCCAGAAAAGACAATAAGGCCAAGAGATAAGATTGCAGACCACTAGTTTCAAGTCTGGGAATGCACTCAGAGTGAAAACATCTCCCCAAAGACCCCCTTCTTTTCTGCTCCGGTTTGAGTGTACAATGTCCTCCATAGACTTATGAGTTGAAAAGCTCGAACCCAGCTGTCTGTGCTGTTCTGGAAGGTACGGTAACTTTCAGGAAGAAGAAGAGCTTCCCCTTCCCTGGAAGGAGATTTTGGGCTCTAAGTGTGACTTTTTATCTCAGACTTGTGCTTTCTGCACCTCCTCCTCCCCACCTTTGCTTCCTTATTGCAGATAACAACATGATCAGCACCTCATAATGCCTGCCACCATCCCTTCCCTTCTGTGGTAGACTGTATCCTTCCAAACTGTAAGTCAAAGCCAACTAGTCTTTCCCTAAGTTGTTTTTATTGGGTATATGGCCACAAAAATGAGAAAAGAGACAAACTTTTAACACCTATGGTGGGACATCTCACACAGCCTTGAGGCAAGGGGAGGGGCATGGACATGCCTCTACTGAATGGACTAGGCTCTGCCAACTCCCCATGGGAGGCCTTACCTTCTTGTAGAAGGGAACAGGGGTAGGTGGGAGGGAAGACTGGAGGAGTGGGAGGAAGAAAGATGTGGATCTGTGATTGGTATGTAAAATGAGTAAAAAAATTCTTAATAAAAAAAAAAAGAACTAAGTCTTTGTATCACAGCTCATGTCTTCCCTTAGAACATGGGAAACAAGCACCACCCAAGATTTTTTTCTTTTTATAAAGAAAACCACAGTTTGGTTATCATTAAAAACAAAGATTCTCCTTTCCTTCTACATTTCAATCTATTCATTTTGTTTTCTTCATTTATTCTAAGCAGCAAACTTCAAGTGGGTTCTACATGTACTTGGTTAATATACAGTATTAATATACAAAAAGGATGTATGAATATTTTATTTTTCTTTTTATTATTTCTTTTGTTTTTTTTGAGATTATACCATAATTACATCATTTTTCTCTTCTCTTTCCAACCTCCAAACCCTCCCAGATACTCCATCTTGCTCTCTTTCAAATTCATGACTTTTTTTCATTAACTATTGTTGCATATATATATGTATGAGTATAAACATATATTCCTGAGTACATAAATACACCCTACTGAGTCTGTGTATTGTTACTTATATGTAGGTTTTCAAAACTGACCATTTGTGATTGGATAACCAATTGGCATGCTGTTCCCTGAGGAAGACTGTTTCTCACACTCTCAGTATTCATTAGTTGCCTGTAGTGTTTTTGTGGGATTGGGAGATTATGGACTTTTTCCTTCCATTTTAGCATGCCAATTGTTATTGTTCTTGTTCAGCTTATATTTGGGCAGTTGTGCTGGTCAGATTTTATGGGTATATCTCCTGACAGTCCTCAGAGACAGAATCTCATACTAAACTCCCTGTTCGTTGGCTTTTTACAGTCTTTCCACTTAACTTACAGAATGATTCTCCAGCTTTAGGAGCAGGAGTTCTATTGTAGAAGAATCCACTGGGACTGGTTGGTATAATTCTACATTTCAGTTGGCTGTGGTTTTCTTTAATGGCTTCCATTTGTTGTAAAGAGACATTTTCTTGATGAGGGGTGAGGACTATACCACCATATAAAAATACATGAGAGTCTATATAAATACACAATATATAAATAGTCAAGGGTAAAAGTATCTCAGTCTGGCAAACGCTTGTCCAGAACCCCCACACCCCATTCTCAAGAATAATAGCCAGCACAGACATTCCTATTTGAAACTACAGAGGCAGAATTAAAGCTAGAAAAATGAACCCACTGAACCCTCAATTGCAGTTGGATTTTCCTTTGGGCTGCTAGCTCACAAATAACAACATGAAAACTTACTAATCATGAAAGCTTGGTCTTAACATAGGCTTGTTCTAAACCAGCTCTTATAACTTCAATTTACCCATTTGTATTAATCTACATTCTGTCACATGGTATTATCTTTTTTCTGTCCTATACCTCCTGCTTCTTCTGTTTCTCACTGGTGAATCCTACCTTTATTCTTCCCAAATTCTTTCTTTCCCCAGAAACCCCACCTATTTTCTTCTTGCCTAATTATTGACCATTTATCTCTTTAGTAAACCAATCAGAAGGCACCTTGGCAAAGACATGTCTTCACAGTGTAAACAAATATTCTGCAACATTTCTCCCTTTTTGTCTAAGTTAAAAAGAAAGTTTTTAACTCTAAACTATATACAATAAGAACAATTATCAAGTAAGGATTAAATTTCAATGTCCAGACCATTTGTATTTGACAAATTTGGAGAAAGTACTGTATTATCTACCCTATCTTAGTGAGTCCAGAATTTTATACCTAAAACACTTTTTATCATAACTTGTATTACCATCCCAAAAATATCTTTTTAGACCTTGAAACATATTCTTAGATGACCAACTTAAGCGTTTATGTTTTTCAATCTTATGCATTTTACATCTCTTTTGTGAGTTTTTTTTTAACTTGGTAACAAGAAAAATTGTAACTATAACTATCTAGTCTTCAACCCCATCAAAGACCTAAGAAGTAAATAATAATAATATTACCTGAGTAAACAGAAAGTGTAGACCAGGCAACTTCCAAAACTATGAAATGACAGAAACAGCTAGCTGCCTGGACAGCCACTCAAGGTTCCTCTGTAATGTTGGACATCCATCTTCGGCCTACACCCAATCCTGATATGTCCTTCCTTATTTCAAGTGATGTAAGCCTCAAGCCCCCAGTGCCACAGCACACAGTTTCCACTTCCTCAAAAGACTGTGGCCCTTTAGTTGTTCTGATTAAAAACAAACAAACAAACAAGCAAACAAATTCTGCTTCTGGACATGCCTGTCTTCTATCTTTTATTTCTCTGTTGCCTCCATCTATCCCAATTTAGCATATAGTTTAAATGAAAATTTCCCATCTTGGTTGACAATATTCCTTCTAAGAGATACAGATAATTTAACAAAAACTCCAACACCAAGCATAAGAAGCCTTCTTTTTGAGTTGTGGGCACTGTAATCCAATAGAATCCACGAACATTATAGGATATTGATATTGTTCTTAGTTTCCCCCTAGAAGCAGAAGGTAAGTCCCTGTTGCTGAAGACACTATGCACTTCAGAAACAGGATGTTGAAGCCCTTGAACTAGAAATGGTTTGAAAGTCTCTTCCCTGAGGACTAGCTTTCATGGTATCAGAAGGTGCCATGAAATCTTCCAAATGAGAGATGCAACCAACAATCCTACACAGTTTTGACACCTATGAACAACAACAACGACCAGCATGGCACAATAACCCTGTAGGTACGATAGTGGAATGCATTACTTGGAGGTAACCAACAGCTCTCTACTTGGACTTAAGATTCACTCAAATGAAGGGAAATAGTGTCTGGTACTGGAAATAAAGTTAAGTACTCAGGGCTAGTGAAGGCATAGATCTTGGAGGAGAACCTAAAACTGCTAATTTTCTAAATCATCATAATTCCTAATTACATTCTAAATATTTCTTTCTTTATTTTTTGAGACAAGATCTCATGTTTCTTAAGCTGACCTAGAAATTGTTGTATAGCCAAGACTGACCTTTAACCTCTGATCCTCCTGCTACACTGCCCAAGTGTTAAAACTATAGGCATATGCCACCATGATCAAAGATGTTAATTAATTCAGTGTAATCTTAAAAGCATGAAAAATGAATTACCTAAGGACCAGTCTTGAGCTTCTAAAACATATGGATAAAATGCATTTACATGAAAGAATCACCCACTATGAGAAATTTTTTTTCGTTAAGTAGTTTGATTTATATGAAATGGAATGCTTTACTTGAAAAATATTCTACTTTCTTAATAAACTAAACATTTACCCCAAAGCATATTTAGATACAAGAAGAACACCAGTCAGGGTAGAAATGGCCTACATGGTGATGTTCAAATATGCTGTGTCCAAATGACCCAAGAGCTTTGTAGGGATGTGTTGCTAGGCCCCACTTGCAGCATTTCAAGTCTTATACGCCTGAGTAGAATATAATAAGCTGTGTTTCTAATAATCTCTTGGTTAATTCTGACATGGCTTGTCATGGAACACTTAGCAAAGTCCTCCTAGTTTAGAGCTTGGGTTTGCAAAAGATAGTCTCTAGAAAAACAGGCCCTCTTTCTGACTTTTGTAAGCAGCATGTGTATTTTAACAATGTTCCCTATAATTCTTCTTTTTAGTTACCATTTTATTAAGATATAAACCATGTGTCATATAATTTGTTTTTCAAATATATACCTCATTCGCTCTTAGTTTATTTAAAAACTTGGATGCTATCGTTTCTAATTTTTATCACTCTCTAAAGAAATCACATATCTACTAGCAGTCCCTCACCATTCTCTGCCTTGCTATCTTATGGAATCCACAAATCTACTTATATGTATTTTCTTATCTGGCATTTCTTGTCAGGTGTTTTACATATGTGTTGCTTGGTTTTTGTCAACTTGACACAAACTTATTCCTATCTAGGAAGATGGTATCTTCATAAAGAAAAGATTGCCTGTAAGCAAATCTTTGGAGGTAATGTCTTCATTAATGATTGATAACATTCCTGTGGGTGGTGTTACATCTAGGTAGGTGGTCCTGGGTTGTATAAGAAAGCAGGAGGGGCAAGCCATGGGAAGTAAGCTAGTAAGCAGTATTCCTCCATTGTCTCTGCTTTAGGTTTTGCCTCCAAACTCCTGGCCTTCTTGAATTCCTTCCCTGACTAACCTTCACCATGCATGTAATCAGAACATGTAAGCCAAATAAACCCCTTTCTCCCCAAGTTATTTTTGCATGGTCTTTATCATAGCAATAGAAAGCAAACTAAGCCAATGTACATAGTAACATACAAGATGGGGTCATGGGGTCTTTCACACTGGCTAATTTTATTCAGCATGTTTCAATGAGTCATCTACTTCGACATCCATCATTACTACATTCCTTTTTATGAATCAGTGTCTCTTTGGGCTGATGGATTGGTTATTCCTTTATAAGTTGACTTTTGTTCTGTAGCAGTTTCCTTTGAGTTAACACATTTAAGACACAGGGAGTGAACAATTCGCAAGGCTAAGGAAGCCACAGAAGTTTACTAGATTCCCAAAAATCTCTCCCTCCCCACAGTTACATAAAGAGCAAGAGTTCCTGAAAAGAGGAAATTCTTAACTGTCGAACTATTTTTAGTCATCCAGAAAATTCTAGATTTTCTAGTTTCCTGAGTTATCATGCAGGCTGAGGTGGGCTATCTGTGATGCAGCTGCTCTTGAGTTATTCACCATCCTGTACATAATCCTTCACTCATATTTCAGTAAGTAACTCCAATAAGCTCATTGGTTTATCAAGTTGGACTTGGGTAGAACCACTGCTTTGATCTGCAGATGGCTCTTTTTCTGGAGTGAACAGATGCTTACCTATGTATTTCTAGGAAGAGCATCACAACAACAGTGTTACATCCACTTTTTGGCTATGGTAAATACTGATGTTGTGAACATCTTTTTGCAGGTTCATGTATAATTTGTTTTCGATTTTTTGGGGTAAATACCTAAAAGAATGATCACTAGATCATATGATGTTTCCGTGTTTAGCCTTCAGAGGACATTCCATATTGTTTTTCAAGTAGATGCAGAAGTAAGGAATCCCCCTTAGTAAAGAAACATTCCAATTTCTATATATCCTTATGAATAGTTACCATTGCCAGTCTTTCTATTTTACCCATTGGATTGCATGCAAAGTGATAACTTCCCTTGGTTTTGATTGATGTTTCCCACATTGTGATGAAGTTGAACATTTCATTGTGTGCCTCTAGCCATTTATAGTTGTTGGAGTAACATCCATTTAAAACCTCAAGTGATTCTCATTGGCATTAATGTTTGAGGAGTGCTGCTCTCAGTGAGGGTTCAGATAATAATCACTTATACCTAGGACACTGTCTGTTGACTGGGATAATTTTGTTCCCAAAGGGACATTTGGCTTCTTGGCTAACATAAAAGCTGTTCTACTAGTATCTCATGTGCTAGAGATGCTGTTAAATGTCTACAGTGCACACAAATGCTCCTATGAACTTTATCAACAATTATCTCCATCATTGCTGTACTATACAAGAACTCCTGACCTAGTAAAGTCAGCTATCCCATTTGGTAGGGATTGAGGCCTGTCTCACAAAATGGAAATACACTTCTAAAAATGAAACTATCCCTGAGAGTCAGGATGACTGATATCCCTACTTTATCTAACCAAGTGCATTTTGGTTCTCAGAACACTTATGGAAAAAGTGCTTGTGTACTAAAGATAAAGAAGCAGGAAAGAACGTTTCTCAGAAATTCCTTTACCCACTGACAGAATCGTGAGCTTCATGGTACTTCCTGTATGTTCTGCCTCTGCATCACCAGATAGAGTTAGGGCTCAACTACTAGCAGTTACTGGTTATGGAAGAACTGAGAGACAGCTGGCCATCAAATAAGGCCTTCTGCCACTTTTGTCCTTTAAAATAGGGTAAGAACAATAGGATCATGACAGTCTGATGCTGACTGAATGAGTCTAGTCAAAGAAACACAAAATCTGTTGCAACCTCATTAGTTAGAAAATGATGGAATTATACGTGGTCAAAGGCAGAAATGACACTGGAGAACATGCCCAGCCCCTTCATTTTATACAGCCTGTGTAGTTCAGTGCTTGAACAAAGAGCAATCTATCCAATTCATTAACATTTTTGGCTGATATGAGAACAACATCATTTTAATTGTCAGCATGGAAAAAGAGAACTGTACACTTCTTTGAAACCTCAGACATCCTACTGGGGAAGATTCAGTCTGACTTAGAGATGGAAGTATTTGTGACCAGCTTTACCACGTCAAATAGCAATACATGGTGATGTTTTGGAACAGACAAAGTGTTCTCCAGCTTGATCATATATGCATGTATCAGAATCTACATGGGGCTTCTTCACATGGAGCATCCCTGAACATGTTTAACATTCAATAGGTCTGGAAATATGAGATCGACATTTTTAACATGTTCTCATGAGTGCTACAGTTCAAGAGTATGGATTTGCAAATCCTTACCACTCAAAGTGGGGCATGACCAGTTAGAATCAGCAGCTTCCAGAACCTTGAATAAAGCAGAATCTCACACCTGTGAATAAGAATCTGACAAGGTCTTCAGCTTCAATTGAGTGTGTGCACATTAAAGTTTGAGAAATGTGGGGTGAAGAGATAACTTCATTGATAAAATGTTTTCTGTGCAAGCCTCAAGTACTAGATTAGATTCCCTAAATCTGCTTTAAAAACCTAGGTGGGGTGGTGTATACTTGTAATCTCAACTTTGAGAGGCTCTAACAACAGGAACTCCCTGGTCAGCTCACCAAGTTGAATCAGAAAGTTGCAGGAAAATGAGATAAGCTGTCTCTAGAAGAAAGGGGTAGTTCAATCTATTGACTGAGTAGATTGCTCAACGGTTAAGAGTGCATAGTACTCTTACATAGGGACAGAGTTCAGATCCCAATATTTACATGAGGCAGCTCATAGCTGCCTGTAAGTCTAGAGTTGAGATTTGACACCTTTTGGTCTCTACAGACACCTGCACAGGCATAGCACTGACACACATGCAGACAGACAGACAGACAGACAGACACACACACACACACACACACACACACACACACACACACACATACACACACACACACACACACACACACACACACACACACACGAGAAAGAGTGCGGAGAAGGAGTGATGGAGAGAGAATTTGAAGAAAAAAAAGAAAAGAAATGAAAGGTGGACAATGTCCTGAGAAATAATATTTGAAGTTGATTTCTGGGCTACGTGTAGATGTATACACATGCATGTGCACATATGGCTATACTATGAACCCAGGATTAAATACATCCAGGTTCCACAGTGTATTTCCTCAATGCATAGTTGTAGTGTGACTGATGGAATCAGAGCTTTCTGGGAGTGGTCAAATGTGTTGTTTCTGATGGTCACAGTAGACTACCACTGATCTTGTGTTCCATTTCCATCTATTTCTCCTGAAGCCTAACTGAATTCATATTAAATTTCCACCCAGGGAATCTGATTAGGTACAGAAATGAATGAGTGCACATCAGAAGCCTGTTCTAAGCTTGCTGGAGACACTGGAGCAGTCTCTATTCTACCCTGGCCTCTCCATCCCTGTCACCAAGTTTCTCAGCCCGTTTGCTGGATGTGCAACAGACTTGAATTTTCTGAAGAGGTGCTTTTCAAGATCATGTTCACAGAAAAATAACTTACGTTCATTTTCTTATATTATGTAGAGCAAGGAGAACCTAAGGAACACCTGCTTTTAACACCTGAGTTTGTACAAGTCAAGGTTAATTCAGGCAAGCTTTATTTCTAAATTACAAGTATCACCACATTTCACCTTTTTTGTCTAAAGAAATAAAAGAAAGTTATAACTAATATAAGAAAAATCATACACAATAAGTAAAATAAGTATATACAATATATACAGTCAAGAACTACATTAACAATGACCAGTCCATTAGCGTTTGACAAATTCAGAGAAAATACTCCATTATTTATCCTATTTTGGAGAGGATGGTACTGGTTAGTGGTTGGGCCAAATTTTTCTAGATTCTTTGTCTCATATTATATAATGAAATAGTAGTGCACACATATTGCAAAGTAGCGTGAAGACTTTATTCAAAACAAAGTGGTTGAATGGGCCACATAGCTTGTCAAGATCAATCTTGGGCCATGAGAGTAAAGATGT
The DNA here is from genome assembly GCF_949786415.1 of Peromyscus eremicus. Classification (NCBI taxonomy): domain Eukaryota; kingdom Metazoa; phylum Chordata; class Mammalia; order Rodentia; family Cricetidae; genus Peromyscus; species Peromyscus eremicus. The sequence continues at coordinate 90,488,887 of NC_081418.1, forward strand.
TCGAAGACCCAACAACTGTTTCAGGGTTTCTTTCACAGTGTTCAAGAGGGAAAAGATTTTGGTTACTAGAGATGTTGTTTGGATGGTTCTCTATTTTGATTGACAGGTTTTAAGTTATATCACTATTTCTTCACTGTGCAAACTCTTCCCATAAAGCATTTGATTTTAATAATGTGCATATCCAATTATTTATAGGCATACCGTGGAAAATAGGGAATTCTCCCCAAAGTGCAATTTGAAGACACAGTTTGCCTTATTGTGAAAGCACCCCAAAATAATCCAGGCCAGAATGATCTCCTACCATCTGTACCAATATAGAACTGTAGTGTAATTAAATAGAATCTAAATTTGGTTGTAATTAAAGGAACAAGAATCACATTCCATTATTCAGAGAGGAACACAAATGTGTAGCATGTGCCTCAATTCAATAGGTAGCCTAGGTTGCCAAGTGCATTGTTAGAAGAAGGGTGTATGCATAGTCCATGCCAATTGGAGTACTAGGTGGCTGAGTTGTTCCTTATGCTCGCCTACCTCAATAGCATCTGGGGATCATTTGAGATGTGTAGGTGGAGCTTTGCACTGATCTGCCTACTCAATACCATTTTCCCTGCAGCTGATAAGTTTTGAAGAAGTTACTGGACATCAAGTTGAATGGCAAACAGAGGACACACTGTGATCCTGAGCAGTGAGGATGTTACCTTACTCTGTTTCCCTACCATACTGCTAATCAACAAGGGAAGAATGCCACTGGTACCTGGGAGCTGGTGCAGTTATGATAACCCTGTAGCATTCTGGTGTTTGCCCGAGATGGATCCTTCCATGTGTGATGACCTGGTAAAGATTTACATGTTTGGATCTTCTTATCTTTTAGGACTCTCAGCCATTTATAATTTGATGTCATCCAGAGGCTTGTGTAGGAGACATTTTTCTCTCTATCCTCAGTTTATGAGATCCTCAGGGTTTCTTAGTCCAAGCCTTCGGAGCCAAAGACAGCTAGTTCCCACCAGGGAAAGTACTGACACAGCATGGAAGCTTTGGCTTCGTCCTTTGAACTCTAGCTAACTCTTTTGTATTTGCTTTGAACCTGCAAATCCTCTGAACACTGGCAAATGTGAATTTCCTGACTAGAATGTTCTGTACTTTTCTGTGGGAGCCCGTTCTCGGGTTCCTCGTGGCTTTACCCAGCAGGTCCACATAGAGGATGATTAGACCATGGGCCTGAGTGCAGGTGTCTGAGATGGTCTGCACTTGCCTGTGCTGGGGGAGGAGGTCTTTTGCTCCACCCCTTGGCGTCTCTATAAAAACCCTGGGGCAGAGACAGTCAGGGCCCGTTGGAATAGGTTCCAGGCCCTCTCGAGGCTATCCTTTATTTTCTATCTGTTTCTCTCCGCGATATTCTCCGCAATAAATCCTTCTATCTAATATTTCCTGCTGCTCGCACTCAAGAAAACTCTGGGGAACTGTGGGGGTGGTTGGGTAAACGCCCCACACTTTTCCATGCTCCTAGCTTTTAAACTTCTGTGATTCTTTGAAGACCCACCCCTTTAATGAACACTGGCTTAATTAAAAATAGGACTATTGGGTTCACTGTTTAGCTTTCTTTGTGCAGTATTTATCTAGCATGCACAAGGCCCTGGTTTGGTCCCCAATGCAGGATAAACCATATGCGTTGCTGCACACCTGTCATCTCAGCATGCAACAGATGGGGGTTCATCTCAGCTCAAGGTAATCCTCAGCTGTACAGTAAGTTCTAGTGAGTTCAAGCCTAGCCTGAGCTGGCTCAAATCTGCTCACCATTTCGCCCCACATTACTCCCTTGCATACCATTTTTTAGTCCATTGATTGCTCAGGACTATTTCAGAATCAGCTATGATGTGTTAGGTTTTGCTATAAATTCTATGAATGAAATTGTTATGGCTCTTGAATTTATGATGTTTTAAATGGATGTGAATTTTTATTTTCTCACTTTATTTTTCAGATGTGCCCTATATTTCTTAAAGTTTTTTCTCATTTTATTGTATTAAACATCCTCTGTCCACAAGTTTTTATGTCCTCAGTTTGCACAGTTTTCTAGAACAAGATACCCCCACACACACACACCTTAGAGACACACAATGGGATTAAGTAATTTTCCTTGAAAAGGAAATGAAATAATCCCTAAGTTTATAAATTGTGTCTCATAATATGTACATGTCATCATAGGAATGACTTTATATCCCTGGTCCTAATGATCTATAAGTATCTTCAAAAATGAGAGGAAGGAGTAGGGTGATGGCTCAGTATATAAAGCACCTGCTATTTAAGCATGAGAACCTCTTTGATCCCCTGATCCTACCTTAAATTTCAGTGAGTGTTATCACCTGCTTCTAATTCCAGAACTCACGAAGTAAATACAAATGATTCCTGGAAAAAAAATTGATTAACTAAACTAGCCAAATCAGTAAGCTCTGGGTTCAATGCAAGGATGTGCATCAGTAAAGAGAGGGTGATTGAGGAAAACACCAGCCATCACCCTCTGGCCTTCACATCCACATACCTTCATGTGTGCTGACACATATGTAAACACACACACACACACACACACATCTCAAATCTAAGAAAGCAGAAACAAGTTAAGAATCATTGGACAACCACATAACTTTTATCTGTTTTCCACATCATGGTTGGTAGGTCACACCTGAGGAGTCCTTGAATTTAATTGACATCTAATTGGCTACAGTCAAATTCCCATTCCCATTCCCATAAGCAAGGTTTCCACATAGGACTCAAGGATAATTCCGTCCAGACTTGACCCTTACTCCTGAGCAAATTGGAGTCTAGGAAGGAATTATTCCTTTTTTCAAACATAAACAATGTTCCAAAAGTGTTTTCAGATTTGAAAATACTACCCAAGTGAGAATCAAGTGTAAAGTTCTGTGCAAACACCAGGCTGGTGTGAAGGAGCACACTGTGAACTGGGGATGGAACACAGCCATTGAAAGGATCTCCTGGAAGTTGGCTGCCTTTCCTCCTGCCACATGCTGGCACCAGCCTCTGTGTGAGCTGCAGCTGCAGCATTTCCCCCAGTTGCTATCTGAAAACAACCTCTCTGATGAACGGGGATGGTCCAGGTGGTCTTCATCCAACTTTTTCATTTGTTTTCACAGAGCAATTAGTTTTGGCTGGAGTCCCATTTAAAGAGTGATATAATATTCCATTAAAGATGGAATGGGTCAAAGGAGATGCCTGTTACCAGGGACCAGATGAAAGTTCAAAAGGCCCCTCTGAGCACACATCCAGAGCCTGCTCTTGACGAAACTGGCAGGGTGAGTATCTCTTTGATGGCACCCTGGCAGAACAATAACTTTCTGACAGGAAAACAGATGTACAGATCTCCAACATCAGCAATAGAACAGGAATCTACTCTGAAAAGGGTGATTGATCTTCCAGTGTGATATTTCCCAAAACCTTAACCTTGTGACCACTCAGGATTAGACTGTCCCTACCTCCCCTTGGCTAAGGTAAGGGCTTCCTTAAAAATTCTGGCCCAGAAGAGGGTAATTGATGAAAATGGAATCCATAACTCCATAAGACCAAACATTTGAGCACTCATTACTAAAAACTAGATAAAACAGCAACAAAAAGGAAAAAACAAAAATGAGAAAAAGGGATACTAACAAAAATCCAGGCGTTTCCAACTAGCAATGCAATTATGATTGTATCCATGGACAATTTTTAGTTGATTCTAGTGGAATTCAAACACTTTCCCTTTCTTCCCCCATCCAACCCAGGAATAGGGTCTCATGCTGTGGTTCAAGTTGTCTTGGAAGTCCTTGTATAGCCTGAAGTAACCTTGAACTTTCAGCAGTCCTCCTGCTTGAGTCTTCTGGGTGGGATGATTAAAGGTGTGAGGCATGATGCCCACCTAACTTTTTTTAAATTAACTTCTGATACCTCTCCATGTAAATGACACTTTATGACACCATTTGCTGGAGCTGGCATAGATTTAGGAGTCAGTCAGACTTCTGGCTATGTAACCTTGAATGAGGTAATTAACTTTGCTGAGGTACCATGAAATGGTCTCGATATTCAAGAGTATAGATAATAGTTGTGGTTAATCACAATCTAATTTCCCAAACATTTCATTCATCTTTCATTCACTTAATTTCCTATCCCACTGTTATAAGTCATTTGGGGATATTTTGAAGGCCTTTCATACTGGAAATTAAAAAAAAATAAACAATCACAATTAGGCTGTGTGAGAAACTGAGGCTGCTCTTAATAAAATAAAAAGGCTAACCTATGGCATCATGACTTAATCTCATTACCTCATCTGCATATCAGGGACCTGCATAACACATTCTTTATAGGATTTCAGGACTTCAGCAGTGCTTGACCTTCTGACTTTCCTTCTGGCAAGTTTTACTTCTGTTACTCTCATTATGTTGCATAATTTCATATTAAGCATCCAATGACAGAGCATGTGTTTTCATTCTGAAGATCATCAGCATCCAGGCCTAGAGTGAAAACAAACTCCTTCATCACCTGGATCCCTGCACCTTAAAGAATCTAGGAGCAGATACTGAATGGGAATTGTAGATGATCTCCTTTTTGAAGGTGATATACCCTGCATTTGAAGGTGAACACATATTTGGTGGTCAAATAAAGCACCACAGGCGGTATTTCTGTCATTCATTGAATTTCCTGTTCTATTTTGTCCTTTCCTATATGGACAGAAGGGTCGTGTCTTTTAATCCTATTAAGTGAATACTGGATATATTTGCAAAAAAACTTTGGTACCCAAGTTACACAAGTTGCTATAGTAGCTGGAGTTATTACAGATATCAAATGAGATAATGACATCAGTAGTCTCTAGAATAATGCCCAATGGTGGGAATGACTAAATTTATATCATGATTAAATAGTAAAGATAACATATAGCTAAACATGATTTATTCATCTGAACACTTCAGAATCTAGACCAGGGAAGGTCTATCTGTTCCTCCTGCACAGAAAGGCCATTCACAAGTTTAGTTTCCTGAGTGAGAACAAGGAGTGCATTGTTTTCATTGTACTAGGACTAACATCATTCTTCTAGAAGTGCCTTGTTCCTTTTCCTCAGAAGTAGTACTGCAAACATTTCCATTCTGGAAGGAAGCTTTGTAATACTCAGGAAGTAATCAGCTCACAAGTCAAAGAAGTCCTGAACTTGGAAGATTTGGTGTCTTCCACCTCATGGTTATAATAGCAGCAAAGAATGATGGGTTAAGGGGTGGTTCTCTAGTCTGTGGATCTGCTTCCAAGCTGTGCAGAGTTCTATAGTTGCAGCTCTCTTGAGCTGTCACCTACTAAATTGCAGCAACCTTTGACTCATCCCTGCCCATGTCAGTAACCTCCCACCCACACTTCTGTGAAAAATCCCAATAAGCTCATTGGTTCACCAAATTGGATTCTGGCAGAATGATTTCTGTGGTCTGTCATCAGTGCCCTATCTGGGATGAGTAGATGTTGTTTCAGGATTCCCCAGGAAACTTAATACAAAAGTAAGAACCTCAGAGATGATTAAAAATAATAGCAACAATTTACTTTTAGTTTTCGATTTTAATATACAAAGACTTTCATAAAATACATATATAGTGTAATGAAGCGTATACTTAGTAACTTCTTATAGCTTGACCTGTCTGGAAGATGGCTGTCTTTTTTTGAATCCTGAGAACACATATAAAAACAATTAAGAAATTAGTTGGGGAGGCATAATATCATCCATAGGCATTTTAATTATTGCAACTTGAAGTTTGTTAATGGCAACTGTAAACCAAATAACCCACTCATGCTCTGTTTTCTTTATAAATAAAATAGATTTTGAAACATTAATTCAGAGAAACATGAGAGTTAGGAAAAATAACCTCTGTAAATGGTCCAGGAGTGAACATGCATATAGTTGAATCAGATACAACTATAAATATTTTAGTACCAAATACTAGATTTTTTAATGAAGGGTTTGTTGTTGTTTTGGCCAATTCTTGTGCAATTACTTTCTTTGGTTTTTAAGGTACAATCTTCAACTCAGACCACTAGCTTATTTCTTTAGCCCTTGACACTGAGGTATAATAACACATTTTCTTTTTTACAGATTTCCCTGTATTTCTCCAGCCCAAATTACCAACCTTAGAAAAATGAGAGTTAGAAAATGATTGGTCGATGATAGGAAGACCTGATATGTGATATATTTCAATTTCAGAAACATTATTTTCCTTTTGTCCCTTGGGCCTTTGAAGTAAGAGCATTTGAACAACCTTCCTGAGTTACAGCTCTTCACTATAGCTCAACTCATCATCACTCAGAGAGGCAGAAACCATGACTTATGATTAAGATGTAAGCTAGCAATCTCTCAGGCATGGAGCTTGTTCCTTTTCAGCTCTGTAGCTTGGAATGTGTCATTTCATTTTTTGTATGTGGAAATTAGATTTCCATCTTCTAATATAAAAACACCAAAAATAGTATGAGCCCTTTGAATATTAGTATTCTTTTTTTCTCTCTAATTATTTTGAGACAGGGTTTCTCTTAGCTGTGGCTGTCCTGGAACTCACTCTGTAGACTAGACTGTCCTCAGAGATCCACCTACATCTGCCTCCCAAACACTGGGATTAAAGAAATGTGTCACCACAGCCTTGCTGGAAACTAATATTCTTAAGGATGTTAAAATTTCACCCAAACAAAGACTTGCTTCACTAAATAGAAGTTAGCTTCAGTTTTAAAGCACAGAGACCTGGTTATAAGATGTTCAATTTTATATCAGTTCAGTCCAATTTTACATACTCCTTTCCATTTTAAGTTTTGTTATTGAATTATCATGCATTGGAATTTTCACACCTTCTTCTGGGATAGACCACATTTGCCCTTAGAGTTTTTTTTTTTTCTAGAAAACTCTTGTTCAGTTTAAAATATGCATATTTCCAGTTGGAGAAAATCTGCTTTCACAGTTTTCTAATATCCCTGAAATTTCACAGTATGACTTTATCTGCAGTGTATATTCTATTATTCTGTAAAATTTGGAGTTCTGCTTGCCAACGGAATTTCTAGAGTTGCCTAGGATTTCTTGGAATTTGCCAAAATGTCTGAGTATGAGTTAACATTGTAAATGTTCCCCATATGATATGATAATATGATTGTCACTACTGTTACAGAATGCCTGACATAAACTATTTTAAAGCAGAACCTATATATCTGGACTCATTGTTTCAGAGGATCAATCCATGACTACTTGGTCATGTATGCTTGGGTAGAAGTCATGACAGTGGGAATGTGTGACACAGAAGGTTCATTCCTTCCTAACAGACAAAAATCAAAAAGACTAAAGACTAGCTGTAATCTACAAAGACATACCCCCAGCAAGCTAATTCTTCAACTGAGCCTCACATCATAGAAGTTCCTTGGATCTCCCTAAACAGGACCACCAATTAAGACCCAAGCAATTCAGCATACAAGCCAGTGAGGTCATTTCATACTCAAGTCATATCAATGGTCATGACGATATATATAAGACAATGGGAATATTTACTGACTGAGAGCTCCTTAGTGACACTGCCCTGGTTACAAGTTTGTGCATATCATTGATTCTCATCCAACAAGAACCTTTCTGATTATTATTGTTATTCTCATTTTACGGGCTAGGTAGTTTTTTAGAAAGGTGATGACAGTTGTAGATCTAAAATCAGGAAGTCAGGCTCTTTGACAATTCCCAGTATGGAAGACATCCACAAAATGAAAGTAGAAAGAGGCTTATGAAAGGGAGAGGGAGCAAGAGAATTTAGTGGAATGTGTATGTCATGAAAGCAGAATGGGAGCTATCTATGGGGAAGAAGGGGACCAGAAAGAGAGGAGCCACAGGACAGGAGAGAGCAATGAGAGGAGTTAAGAAGAATAAAATATAAACCAGGTGGAGGCTGGAATGAGTTGCCTCAATGGTTAAGAGCACATATTGCTCTTCCATGGGACCTGAGTTTGGATCTTAGTACCTGTGGTGGGTGGCTCACTACTAACTTCCTGTAACAACAGCTCCAGAGGACACAACGTCCTCTTCTGGCATCCATGGGCATCCTAACACAGGTGATATTTACTCACATATACATACATATACAAAAATAAAATAAATTTTGAAAATAATAATATAAAAGAATATATGTGTGTTAAATGTCATGATAAAATCCTTTACTTTGTATGCTAACTGACAAAACAATACGACTGTGATGCCTAATTTTTATGTCAACTTGACACAGACTAGAATCATTTGAACAGAGGGAACTGAGAATATGCCTCAATGAGATCTCCATGAGTAAACTGGGGGTAAGGAGGGGCAATGGAGGGTAGGGGATGGGGAATAAGAGCATAAGGGGACAGGATGGTCGAGCTGGAACAGGGATGGAATGAGAGAGCAATGAAAGAGATAACATGATAGAGGGATACATCACGGGGATAGGGAGAAACTAGGTGCTAGGGAAATTCCCAGGAACCCACAAGGATGATGGTAGCTTAGACTACTAGCGATAGTGGAGAGGGTGCCTGAACTGGCTTACCCCAGTAATCAGATTGGTGAATACCCTAACTGTCATAATAGAGCTATCATCCAGTAACTGATGGAAGCAGATGCAGAGATCCACAGCCAAGCACCAGGCCAAGCTCCAGGAGTCCAGTCAAAGAGAGAGAAGAGGGATTCTATGAGCAAGGGGCATGAAGATCATCATGGGGAAACCTACAGAGACAACCACACCAAGCTAGTGGGAACTCATGAACTTTAGACCAACAGCTTTGGATCCTCCATGGGACTGGACTAGACCCTCTGCAGAAGCAAGACTGTTAGTTGTGTAGCTTGATCTGCTTAAGGGGCCCCCCGGCAGTGGGATCAGGATCTACCCCTGGGGCATGAGCTGACTTTTGGAGCCCACCTTGCCAAGCCTTGATGCAGAGTGAAGGGCTAGGATTTTCCTCAGCTGAATGTACCAGGATCTACAGACTCTCCACGGGAGGCCTTATCTTTTCAGAATGGGGGATGTATTGGGAGGAGGACTAGGGGGCAGGAAGGAAGAGAGAGGGATCTGTGGTTGGTATGTACAATGAATAAAAATCTTAATAAAAATTATGCTATAGGTAAATTGTAGAACATTTTGTTAATGAATGATTGATGTAGAAGGGCCCATCCTATTGTGGGTAAAGCCAATTCTAGGCTGGTGGTCCTGGATTCTATGAGAAGGCAGGCTGAACAAGCCATGGGAACCTATCCAGTAAGAAGTACTTCTACATGGCCTCAGCATCAGCTCCTGTCTCCAGATTCTGCCATATTTGAATTCCTGTCTTGGCTTCCTTCAATGCTGGATTACAATGTAGAAGTGTAAGTCAAATAAACCATTTCCTATCCAACTTGCTTTTTGGTCATGGTGTTTCATCACAGCAAGAGAAACCTAAGACACTGACATTCCATAGTACCTTTTCTTTAAAAGCCCAAACTAAATGTTTTTTCAGACTTTCCCTTGTTTATATTTATAATAAAGCATTCTTAAAGGGATCTTAAAGAATTACTAAGACACTAAGATCACTAAGACACCTGAATGGGAATAGCCTACAATAATTAGATGCTGCAGACAGGAAGAGAACAGGGTTTTTTGTTTTGTTTTGTTTTGCTTTGTTTTGTTTTGTTTTTTTTTACTGAAATCAGCACATGTCCTATCCCTAGCCCTGGAGCTGTATAGTGGGACCACCATGCCTTCTGCAATAAGCCGTTCTTCTTATTGGGATTTTGGAGCTGAATGACTCATCAGCTCACTCATAGGTCTTCATTTAGTAGATTTGGAACTGGAGCTGTGTTCCAGCCCACCAAAACATTATGGTCCCTATTATTGTGTGTTGCATTCTCAGCACAGCTATTGTTATCTACTCGTCCTATTTAACAGGTCTAAAGGGTAGTATGGTGCTACCTTCTATTTGCTGAGATCTGTTTTACATAAACTTCACTGTCTTAAATCTTAGTCTCTTTCTATGTCTTGGACTGTCTTTTAAAGGTGTCTTCCACCTCTACCTGTCCTTTACAATTATGGCCCTGATACAGAATCCCCTTGTTTTCTAGTAAATCTATAATTACTCTTTCACTCTGACAAGTGCTCTCTCACCAATGGTGGGAGGTATTATAGCTTACTTTCGGCTCCTTCCTAGCATCTCCATCTTTGTTCACAGCAGGAAGCACTAAATGAAGAGCCTTGGAAGTGATGAGAGCAAAGAAGCATTAACTAGGCACGATACTGAAAGGAAAATTAAAAACAGTGAAAGCCATTAATGACTGCCAGGCTCATGTTTTAAGGCAGGTACCTAATTCATATTTGGAAGAAAATTACTTTTTGATTGAGGAATATATTTGCTAAAACTTGTGGTCAAGGTATTAAAAAAGAAGATAACGTGTTCTACATAAAAATGAAGAGCCATGACATGAAGATATCCTGGGTACTTTGCAGACAGACCAATAATCTTATACTCAATATGAAGCAAAGATGTTAAGGGGTTTGGGTAAGTTTTTAAATAATTATTTTATATGTAATTACATATGTGTATGAGTATCTCTGTGTAGGTATGTGGACATGAATACAATGCCAGCAAAGCTGAAAAACAAGCATCAGATCCTCTGGAGTTAGAATTACTAGTCATTGTGAGCAGACTGATGTGGGTATAAGGAATTAACTAGGTTAGAGAGGCAGGCATTCCTAACCACTGAGACATCTGGCAAGCTCATGTTTTGGTAAGTTTTGAGAAAGGCAGGCCCAGAACATGACAAAGTCTGCAGCATTTGGGACTAATGATATGAGGAATGTGACAGACTTAGACTGTATTTTCATCTAGCTCCTCTAAGGTATGGAGTATCAGCTTTGGGTTAATATTTGAGTAATTATATGAAGAACATTATTTTGGGGAACCAGAGCAGTGGTAAAATGACAGTGCTGTAAAGTCAATAGGGCTTAGAAACAATATTTCTGAGCTGTAACTTAGTATTTAAGATAATGGACAAAACCCAGGATGTGTAAGATACCTAGGAATTATGGGAGAATTTTTGGTGAAGCTTAATTTCTTAAAGTCAGACTAAGGACAAGGTCATTTTGTTTCCTTTATATATTAAAATAGGACCTTTCCAAGTCAGTACTAGAATCTACTAGTTTCATGGTTCACACAATCTGACAAAGAATAGAAAGAAAGGGCTGGCAAGATAGCCCAGTGGATAAAGGTTCTTGCTGCAATCCCTGGGACTCACAAGGTTGAAGGACATAACCAACTCAGGCAAGTTGTCATCTGACCTTCAAATGCATTCAGTAACACACGAATAACCCCATACCACCTGCAACCCTTATCCACATACACAATAAATGAACAAGATGTAATAAAAAAATTTAACAACGTAAATGGATTCATGTAGTCTTTAGATAAATACACTAATACTTACAATAAAGTCATATGCTGAATGTCAGTCAAAAGTTAGTAAACAATAAGTTGAAGAACATTGGAGTTTTAGTAATACATACCAACTAAGTCTCAGAAGAGATGTCAAACAGAGAAAGAGGGTTTGAAAGGGAGGAGGAAGGAGGGAGGGAGGGAGGGAGAGAGAGAGAGAGAGAAAGAGAGAGAGAGAGAGAGAGAGAGAGAGTACTCCTCTAAACATCACCACTGAGAGCTAATCTCTGAGACAATAGTACCCTGAAACAAGGTGTAGAAAATCTCCATTCATATACAATTACTTAAAGAGTGGCAGATAATTAACAGCTCCTATCTCTCTGTGTAAGGCACACTTTTGTTTCTTTTACTGTGCTGTTCACAATATAAAGATGTCTTATTCATTTGTTTATTATCTTGTTCCCACTTACATTTAATCTCCTTGAGGGAAAGACCTTGTTTATTGAATTCATTTGTCTGTCTCTGGAGACCAAAACAGTGCCTGGCAGATAACATTGACTCTACAAAACTTTATTAACCCGAAGAAGAAAGTTAGACATTTATAGAGGTAGACCTGAAGATATCTGTTAATAAGGGAACAAAAAAGACAATGTAATACTACAAGAAACACGAAGCCAAAACAATTGTACAACACATAAGCATGATATAGCTGTGGTGCCAAGACTGAAAAAAAATTCAGAGTCCAAAAAATTCATTAGTCATTGAGATGATTTTCTCTAATGCATGCCTATACTTTAAAACAGTCAAAACAGCTTTACAATATCCAAAGGGCAATAGCAATGTAGGATTAAGAATTACCCCCACCAAGGGCTCAGGGAACATTGTGGAAGAAGTGTCAAGAATGTGAAATCGCATAAACTCACAACAATTTTATTTGCCTTCATAAGACACAAGGTGGAGCTTGCAAGCATCCAGTTTCAGATGGGTAGGGTCTTATGGGGTCCCACTCCACCCAGTGAAGCAAATGGAGGTTGATTAGTTGTGGAGGAAAGTCATTATCGTCAACCGCACAACCACTAGTCAGTTACCTATGCTCCAGTGGGTAGTTTCACACTCATGTTCATGCCATCGGCCAAAATTAAACATAATGGATGTTAAAGAAAACCCAAAATCAAACAAAAGGATATGGAAAGACATCTTAAAGGGGTGGGAGTGGAGAGATGACTCAGCAGTTAAGAGAGCACCCTGCACTTCCAGAAGACTAGAGTTCAATTCTCAGCTCCCACATCAAGCAGTTCACAACTACCTATAACTCTAACACCATGGTATGAGGCACTGTCTTCAGGTCTCACCTCACTCATGTGCACACAGCTCCCAGAGACAGACAGACAGACAGACAGACACACACACACACACACACACACACACACACGCGCGCGCGCACACACAAACACACACACACACACACACTCACACACACACAATTAAAACTTTAAAAGATATTTACAAAAAGATATGAAAGTAGAGTTATGACTTGTTGGGAGGAAGGAGAGTTATCGTGGGAAGAGGCCAAAAGACAAGGGAGGGATGTCTATGATGAGAACATAATATACACAGGTATAAAATTGTCAATGAATAAACTAAATTATTAATAAATAATGATAATTAATTAAGCAATATAGGACCGGAGTTTTGGCTACCATGATTAGAATAAATAAAGAGTACTAAAAATAAGGCAAATTTTCAAAACATTCATATTATAGTGATAAATTATAGTATATTAACATATATGGAGGATTTATTAAACTGACTGACACAGTATGGGCTTTGTGGTTCAATAATAGCTGTCTTCACAATGAAGAGGCTGAGAGCCAGTAGCTCCTCACTCAGTCCATTAGCCTGGATGCTTCAGCATTTTCAATCTGGTGCTGAAGGCCTTGAAGATTCCGGGAAGGATGCTCATCTAAGCGGGGTCCAAAGGTCACTGATGGATGTAAAGTGACAGAGGTAGGAGCAGCACCAGAAACAGTGACATCAACAGAGTGGCAGAGTACATGGGAGATGTGAATCAAGCAGACAAATGGAGCAAAAGCTCTCCTGTTGGACATTTTTTTGTATCTGGGTAGCCTTTCATCTTTTAGGTGTGTATTCCCATTTCAATTAACTTTGTCAAAAAATCCCTCATGGGATGCCCAGAGACTAACCAAATCTAAATAATCCCTCTCAGGTACACCCAAAGGCTTGTCTCATGGATGATTCTAGTCTTTGTAAAGTTGACAATCACTGTTTAACATCATGACATTGGTCACATATGAACTGTCTGTAGGGTCAGCTCTAACTAGTCACACTGAAAATTCTTCTTTGGTATCTGAACCCTATTCATTTGCTTCCAACATTGCAAACCAAACAAATAAGTCATTATATTTATCTAAATAAAGTCAAGATATTTTGGTCATAATAGAAGATTTCCTGTGCCATAACGCTACTCACTGGGGTCTTCAGTAGGTTTCAGGAAATGGTGGCTCATTCCATCTACTTTTTATATAAAAAGCTGAAAGTAAACAAAAGTTCTTTGGTTTGAAATTTTTTTTCCTGTTTATGTGGTTTTTGAGATAAATTTTCACTGTGTATTTGATTCTAGCCTTGAACTTACGATGTAGCCTAAGCTGTTCTTGAATTCACAGAAATTCTTCAGCTCTAGCTTCCTGTATGTCAGGATATATGTACGGCTATACAATGTAAGTTTCATGTTATACTATTAGTCTTACAATTTTCCCATGTATAAGTCATAACAAGTCTATATGTCCAATGAATATATTCATAAGTGTTTTTATTAACATGCCTATCATTAATGTACTAGCATGCTGCTTACTTGATGGATGCTTACAATTTTCCTTAAAGGCTATAAACATATAATAAACATGTATACATTCACATGTGTATGTCTGTGTGTGTATTAGGCATCTGTGTGTTTGCCATGTGTGTGGACCTATATGTTGATCAGTTTATTTGTGTGCAGGCTAGAGGCTGAAGTTAGGTGTCTTCTTTGATTGTGCTCCACTTTATCTACTGAGATGACAGCATCTTTCACTAAATCTGGAGCTTGCCAAATCTGAGTGAAATTCTGTCAAATATACTCATATTCTAGCTCTAGCTAGCTGGCTTTCTCAGGGGATCCTTAGTCTCTGTCTCATGTGGGCTGGGATCTCAGGTGGGCTGCCATTCCCACATGACTTTTATGTGAATTATGAAGGTCAGAACACAGGTCCTCATGCCTGAGCAGCAAGCGCTTTATCTGCTGAGCCATCTCCCCAGCCCAATAATGAGTATTTATGACATGAAAATTTCTTTATTCCTGTTCTGCTTAGTGCTATTATGGTGTCAAATTTAAGAACATAGATGATCCGTGAGTTAATGATAGTTTAATTTATGCTATAACAACTTCACAGTGGTGGGAAAATTATATGCATGCAGTAGATATTATATTTTGAATTTCAATGTTTTCCCAGGATAGTGGTGTGTATCAAAACACCTGAGATGCTGGACAGAAATAATAAGGCCCTGTCCCCAGTGAGTTATCTTATCAGAAAGGTAAACAAGGGCTTCTCAACAGTGCACTGTGTGACTAAGTTGGTGTTTGGGAGGTTAAGTGTGTTAAACATAATTCTGACTTACTATATAACACACACATACATATAAATTCTGACTTACAATATATACACAATATTGTATGTACATGCAAATATATACACACACACATATATATATATATGTATATACTATATATATATATATATATATATATATATATATATATATATATATATATATATATATATATCTTCAGGACCTAACCACACTGGATGGAAATGGTTGGCACCTGTATTATTCTAGGTGAAGTAATAGTTCCCAAAGAGGAAAATACAGAAATCAAGTCCTCAAATATAAGAGAATATGTACTTAGGATTCCCCTCCACAGCTTAGGTGTGGCTCATGAGAGAGATTAGTAAGAGTAGGCACCTGAAGCTGGAGAGATGGCCTACCGGTTGAGGGTACTTACTGCTCTTTGGAGAACCTGAGCTCAGTGGTATGTCCGTCTGAATTGCTTTAAGGACTGAATGTGTTGAGACAGTACAGCTCTTCACACTAAGTAGCTCTGAAGTCATGTCAACAGATATGGATTTGTAGTTTCTAGATCACGTGTCTCCTGGGAATCACAATCCTCTGTCTCACCTTTATACCAAACATGGTAACATTGTCTTGACTGGGCCCTGTGTTCTTACAGGGATCAAATATGTCTAGTTACCCTACAGGGTATTGGTTTTAGTGAAGATTTGAAACTGTAGCAGTGTCATTAAGTAACTAAACTGAGAAACAACCTAGAGTAATATTTTTATTGATGTAAACTCCAGCATTAGCCTCACTTTACTTAGGATAAAACCTGGGTTCTGAGAAATTAAACAACTTGCTGTAACTCATTATATTACATAATAGTGAGTAAGATCAGAGCATAAATTTCTATTTTCCACTTCCAGATAGTCTAGTACCCAGTGATTTTCTCTCTCTCTCTCTTTTTTTAATTGGATACATCATCATCCTGCCTTTAATCTGTTTTATCATGGTTGTTTTATCTTTTACTAAATGTTTAATGTTATTTTTGCCTTTCAGGAATTTAAGTAGTTAGCTTTTCACAAGATGATTGACCAACTTATTTTAGATTCAGCCAAATTTGGATTCGCTACAAACTCCAAGAGAAAAATCTGGTTAGGGCTGATGCAGAAAAAGAGCTCTCTTAAAGAGGGTGGTGTCCTTTGCATCTATTTGAATTCTTGGTTCATATTGTCTATTGTCTTTTTCTCTCTCACTGACTGAGAAGCTTCTTAGAATCCATGGGGCTCATGTCGAGATAAACAGATAATCAAAAGCTAGGAAGTTCTCTGGGTTTCAATGTCAAGAATGAAACACAAAGTGAGAACCACTCCACATGACCAGCCTAGGGACCACCCGAGGGTGTGAAGCAAGCTGATGTTAGCCGGGGCACACCATTGAAAAGTTCTTTGGTTTTGGTTATATGGTGACAGTTCCTCAAAACCATAGTAATTAACACCCAGAACTACAATCTAGATTTGTGCTATACAGTCCCTTCTCCCTGCAGACTCCTGATAATGGCTGGTCATTAGAGGAGACAATTATGGGTCACCTGACCTTCTCTTACTCAGGACTGGCCATTCTTTGGTCATGGTGTTAGCAATGGCTAATGACAGAGAAACTTGTCAGTCTCCATCCCCGCCAGCCACTTCAGTGCTATAACTACCTCTGAGTGCTGTCCTGCTCTGATTCTTACAAAGATACTTTCTGCGTGTTTTCCCCCCAAATAAAGGCCTGTTCTGTTTTAAGTTGCTCTTATCTTGTCTGTTTTTTCTTCCTTCTCACTGAACTTTGAGCTGAGAATGCAAATGAGAAGTCAGGGGTGAAACTATGTTAAAGTGAATCCACCAAAACCTAGAGGAAACATCAGAATAAGAATAATAATCATAAATATATAAGGAAAACAAATCTAAACTTTCATAAGACAAAATGCAGGGAAATGTCCTCCCCATGTCATTTCGTGGTATTACTTACTAGTCATCTAAAGGTTATTTCTAAGTTAGCTCACTAGTTTCTACTGTTTACTATTTGATTAAAGTCCTGGCATTATAAAGATTTTTTTTTTGTGTGTGTGTGTACTCATTTTTTATCTGTTAGTGATGGGAATATTTCTTCTTGCTAGAAAAGATAACCCCTAAGGATACAGATCAATAGCCATCTAAAACAGTAATAAGTACTTTAAAAAACCTCTAACCTGGAAATCTTACATAAAATGTATTATTTTCGAGTCCTTTTCAAGTAGTTGTATATTTACAGAAATCAATGAGTGAGAATTATAGAAAAAATACTAATAAAATTTCCCATCTCCAATCCCATTGCTCATATATCTCATACTCCGATTTCTCTAGTTATTAGTTGCTTGCACAACCATGCCTTATTTTTATAATTAAAGAGTCCAAATTGATACATTATTATTGACTAGCTTTATTATTTTACTGTCTATCTACTTCCAGTACACACACGTTCTTTGAACTAGGATCCCAGACTGATACATTCATGAAGCATAAGAAGCATGAGGAAATTCTAGACCTACACAGAGATTGGTCAGGTGACTGCGCCGATATAACATCCTGCCATGGAAACAACACTTGTCTTACTTTTCTGTCCCTCTAACGTCTGAACATAGTAGCTGATATCAAATATATTTTCAGCAATCTTTCCTAGGATGCTATACACAAGCATGGCATTAATGATTTGTGTGTGAATAAATGTTCTCATCAATAGCAGGCATAACAATAATCTTAATGTCATTTAGATGCTCAAAATAACCTGTTTGATACAAATGTATACTTTTAAATGTATTTTTAAAGGATAATTATATTTTTTAAATGTGTGTGTGTGTGTGTGTGTGTGTGTGTGTGTGTGTGTGTGTGTGCTGGAGCCAGTTGAGGCCATAGAAACAATGGATGCCCTGGGTCTGGAGTTATGGGATATTATAATTCATCTGACCTGGGTGTTGGGAACCAAACTCCTGTCTGCTGGAAGAGCAGTAAGTGCTCTTAACTGCTGAAATCCTCTCTCTGTTCCTCAATGGATAGTTTATACATAAGAGTGAATATAGGTGGTGGTGACAGTCTTTTCATGATTCCTTCAATGATTTATATCTATATGCCAAACATTGAAAAAGGAACTCAGTTATGATTCTAAGTGAATGGTCCAATGTCTAATAAATGTGATGAGACAATGATGAGCTGAGCTGTGGACCCACACCAACTAGGGCACAGTTAATGATAGTCAATAACAGTCAGACATATGAGATCCAGTTTCTGACCTCTTGGAAAATCCATGCTTAGAGATGAGTCATGCCTATGAAATGGTAGTCTATTAGAATAGTGTTTAATAAGTGACAGAATTTAAGGGAGAGGAAAGGCAGGATGGGCTAGAATGTTCAGAAAAGCCTTAATTCTTAAAAAAAAAAACAACAAAAAAAAAACAACCTGCTACTCAGCTTTGGAGGATACAGCATTTGGCTAGGGAACCAATAGAAAATTATGGGAAATGGAGATTCAGGTAATTCTTAGTAATGTCTTGATAAACTTTTCAAAATCACTTGCTGATTCATTCCACTAGTGTACATTTTCAAGTTCTCCAGGAGTGTTATGCAGCCCTTTCTTACATTGTCTCAATTTTTAAAGATTTATTTATTTATTTTATGTGTATGAATGTTTTTCCTACATATATGTATGTAAACCACATGTATACCTGCTGGCCATGAAGGTCAGAAGAGTACATCAGATCCCATGGAACTGAAATTACAGAAGGTTGTGAGCAGTCATGTGTATGCTGGGAACTGAACTCAGGTCCTCTGAAAAAGCAGCAAATGCTCTTAACCACTGAGCCATCACTCTAGCCCCTCAATTTTCTTAACGCAAAGCTCCAAACTTGAAGAAACAGCCACTGTTACCTGTAAACTCATCATCATTGGAAAGCATTATATGTTGCAGAAATATTAATATGCTTAATTCACATACTTTAATTTTTGTTATGATATTTATTTATTTATTATGTGTGTGCAAGCATGTGTGGGTGCATATGTCATGGCATGCATCTGGAAGTCAGAGGACAACTTGCAGGATTTGGTTTTCTTCTTCCACCGTGCAGTTTCTGAGGATTGATCTCATGTCATCAGATATAGAGGCAAGTATCTTTCCTAGCTGAACCATCCTGCAGGCTCTTGCAAATGTTTTTACTCCTAGTCTCCAGAATGGAGATGTGAATATCCATTTGGATCATGAAGGATAAATCAAAAGCTTATTTAGAAACTTAGCACCAAGCTTTGTTCTGATCTTCTCTGAAACCCAAAACAGTTGACAAGGTTTTAAACTATAGTTCATCTCCTCAGAGTTTTCCTTGCAGTTTTCAACATGGTCTAAATATTTATGACATATAATACACATAGCCTAGACTGTTTCTGCAGTGTTACTTACTGGTGATGAAAGATGATGGAGACAGACACTGTGACAGCAGCCGGACCTCATACCCAGCATACTTTTGGCTGAGATACTTTCAAATTTTCACTCACTATATTATGAGATCCTTTATATCTGAATCATTGGGTGTGAGAAATCCTATTCAAACTCATGTTTAGTAACAAATGTTCTCATTTAAAAAATATTTGTGATAAGAAAGCCTGAGGTAAGGTAAAGAGTAACCAATTTGCTTCTATTTTTTTTCTGATTGTGCATGGACAAATGTGTAACCATTTAAGAGGATTGACTGCTCTTGCAGAGGCCTCAGCTTGGTTCCCAGCATGTGAATAAGGTGGTTCATATCTTCTGCTTCAGAAGATCTGGCGCTCTCTTCTGGCTTCTTCATGTACCAGAAAACATATGTACATACCCCCACATAGGCATAGACACATAAATAAAAAGAAATGTTTTTAAAAGAATCATAAAAAAATAAAACAAATAATAAAATTTTCCCTCTGGTCATGGATATAAGAACATTTCTTTACCCTACTTATCACTAATATAGTCATATAAGCTTGTCTTCTGAAATTGTCAAATATATATTTAATTGTTAACCCAAGTGCTTACTGACAAAATTTAATCCCTTCCAAGAATAAGTGAATTTTATATTAGACTTAAGAAGACAAAGCCTTATGCCCAAATGGATGAACACATAATGACAGAAATTGCACAAAATGGGACTGAAGTTTTGTAACCTGAAGGTTTTAACAATACTCTAACAAGTGAAATTATTTAGACGAACACATCCCTTACCACTACCTAAAGTCCCCTTTAGGGGATGATAACATGTTTAATTCAAATTCATTGAAATAACTGAAGCCTTTTATCTAGAAAAGATTAAAATAAAGCTTTAGAGAAAAACTTTGAGACAAGCTTAGACTGTGGATTTGGGACAGGGTAATATACAATTACCATTTAGACAAAGCATTGCTCTCACAGAAGACATTGCTATTTGTGAGGGAAGGAAAAGGAGGGAACGAAAGACAAGAATGAACCAGGCCACATACATCTTTGCTCCGAATGTAAAGGAACATGAGTGTAATGATAAAGCCAAGAGGATAAATGTGCAGAGGAAGGCCTATAATTAAGTACAAATGGGAAGGATGCTAAAATAACTTAGCAGAGTTGATTCAAGTGTCTTAATAGCTGCCTGTAGCTTCTAGTGATTTACTTGTAGTGTTTATCCAATTTCAATGATGAGACAGCTATAATTCTTACTGATAAATGAAACAGGATTGAGGTTTGAAAACATTTACAGAAGAAAGAAAATTATAACCTAATGCATACTTTGAAAAAATGGCAAATGTGGATACTCTTATTGCAAGAATGATGATTTTCACACTTAATTCTTTAGTTTTTACCTACAACCACTAATAATAGACAGAGGTATGAGTTCACTTGATCAGGACCATTTCTGAATCCCTGCTAGGGAAAATACATTTTAATAATAATTTATTTTCCAGATAATTAAATAAGTACCTGGTCAAACATAACAGAATCTTGGGATGGTCTCATAAGAAAGACTTCAGAAATAATCCAGCTATATTCTACTTTCCCAAGTAGTATTCCTCGGAATTTTACTTAAGTTAGATTATATTATAATTAGATTTAACTGTCAATTTGACAGAGCCTCCAGCCACCTCAGGAGAAAGTTACAATTAAGGGATTAACCAGAACAGATTAGCCTGCATGGGCATGTCTGTGGAGGAATGTATTGATTGTTAACTGAAGTAGGACGATCCAGCTCTCTGAGGGCAGCATCATTCCCTAGGAAGATAGCACTGAGCTATATAACAATGCTAGCTAAGCATGGGCCTGAGAACAAGTCAACAAGCAGCACTCCTCCGTGGTTTCTGGTCCAAAATCTCACTTGAGTTCCTACATCTACTTCCTTCAGTAATGGAGTTGACCTCGACCTGTAAGCCAAATAAACTCATTCTTCCCACAAAGTACTTTTTGCTTATCTATCCCAGCAACAGAATGAATCTAGAGCAAGTGATACTAGGATGGAAACATCTGTGCTCATACAGATTTTAGGTGATTAATGAAGTGACTATTTAATGCTGAGATCAGCTTTAAAAACGATGGCTGGAATTAAGTTGTGTCAGCTACCTATTTCTGTGTTACAAACTGCTTCAAATATAATAATATAGGACAACAAATTTTGCATTTTCTCAAAATTCTCTGAGTTAACAATTTCTCTAGACTTGTCTGAAAAAATTATTTGCAGGCTACATACATCTGAGGGCTTGTCTGGGACTGGGTGCCTAAGATAACGTTACTCAGGTATCAAAGTTAAACAGCAGGTAGCATCTTTCCACATATTCTTTTTTATATTTCAGGAAACCAGCCCAATCTGTAATTTGGTATTAAAGGCAAGCAGGCGGATAATGGCATAAGGTAAAGGCTTTGTGGGCTTTGATGTGAATAATACAGAGTATGATTTTCAGTGCATTTAATTGGTCAATATTTATAAAACCTAGCAAGATTCAAGGTCCTGCTTTTTTTTTTTAATTTTTATTTTGCAATACAATTCAGTTCTACATATCAGCCACGGATTCCCTTGTTCTTCCCCCTCCCGCCCCCCTCACCTTCCCCCCTAGCCCGCCCCCCATTCCCACCTCCTCCAGGGTAAAGCCTTCCCCGCAGACTGAGATCAACCTGGTAGACTCAGTCCAGGTAGGTCCAGTCCCCTCCTCCCAGACCGAGCCAAGCGACCCTGCATAGGCCCCAGGTTTCAAACAGCCAACTCATGCAATGAGCACAGGACCCAGTCCCACTGCCTGGATGCCTCCCAAACAGATCAGGCCAATCAACTGTCTCACCCACTCAGAGGGCCTGATCCAGTTGGTGACCCCTCAGCCATTGGTTCATAGTTCATGTGTTTCCGTTCGTTTGGCTATTTGTCCCTGTGCTTTATCCAACCTTGGTCTCAACAATTCTAGCTCATATAAACCCTCCTCATTCTCACTAATTGGACTCCCAGAGATCCACCTGGGGCCTAGTCATGGATCTCTGCATCCAGATCCCTCAGTAGTTGGATGAGGTTTCTAGCTCGACAATTAGGGTGTTTGGCCATCCCATCACCAGAGTAGGTCAGTTCGGGCTGTCTCTCGACCATTGCCAGCAGTCTGTTGTGGGGGTATCTTTGTGGATTTCTGTGGGCCTCTCTAGCACTTTGCTTCTTCCTATTCTCATGTGGTCTTCATTTACCATGGTCTCCTATTCCTTGTTCTCCCTCTCTGTTGTTGATCCAGCTGGGATCTCCCACTCCCCCAAGCTCTCTTTCCCTCGAAGGTCCTACTTTTGATTGTAGCTTTTATAGAGAAAGTATGTCTATTTTAGAACATACACCATTTAAAATACTTCATTATACTACAGAATTTTCCAGAATTGATAAGGAATTATTAGATTCATAGAAAATTCAATACATTTGTCTTTTCAGTGTGTATGGCAACTCCCTTAACTGTGTTCATTACAGAAACCATATTTTGTCCAGCCAAACATCTTTCTTTGATGCTCAGTCTTATTTTTCACACTCCCTAAGTCTAAGAGGATTCAAAAGTTCAATTGCAATTCCCCTAATATTCCTAGAGGATACGTGGAACTGATTATTCAAGAATATAACTTTCGTATATAATTCAGGCCTTCAGGACCAGGAAAAGTCTGGCTGCTATCCTTTTATTGCAAGTAAAATAGAGGAGTAAGAACTTGAATATGTTTTGTAATATTTCGTTAACACACACAGCAAGACCTGCATTAATCATGCTGGTTGCTCTCTTAAATTTAACTTTGGTGAAAATTTTGTTTATTGATTATCAATTTTAATAGCTTTGGAAAGATATAAACTTGGGTTTAAACATTGCCTCTGCAAAGACAGAGAAATATGTCTATCAAACCAAACAGTCTCTTTATAGCAAGGGCAAAAATTAACAAATCAAAGAATCGTGGAATACATTTTGGATAATACATCTGATAAGGGATTACTGTCTAAGTGTATAAAGAACTCTGCTCAATTGTAAGAAAATAATCCATCCACAATGTGGTTTATTTCCTTGCCCTCATACTCTTCACAATTCAGCTTCTACTTTGTATTAGTCAGGGTTGTCTAGAGGAACAAAGCAGACAAAATTAATATACATCAAAATGACATTAGATTGGCTCACACCATAAAGTCCAAATAGTCCAGCCATGGCTGTCTTCATGCTAGAGAGTCTGAAAACAAGGAAGCTGATCAGTATATTAAGCTGGATGATTCAGCAACCTTAATCTTGCACTAGAGTCCTAGAGAATTCCTAAAGAGCCTCTGTTTTTCAGTCCATGTTGGAAGGCTGAAGATGCTGGATTATGATGTCAGAGGTAGTCTTCTGATGTCAGCAACATTATCAGCAGCGATGACAGCAGGATTATGTCAGCAGTAGCAGCGGCAGTGGTGGTGACAGTCAGCCGAAACAAGGTAGGCATCCTCATCAGCATATACTTGAAGACAAGCAGGCAATTAAGCAACAGATTTTCCCTCAGACCTCCCCAGCCACTCTGTGTGATTGTCTTCCTCTCTGTTAATCCCTCTACAAATTATCCTGACTCTACACAGAGATGTGTCAAGATGATAGGATTAACCATTATGACCTCTATAACTTAACTCTTTGTAGTCCCACTCTTCATGAAAATTACTTTCCCGAAATGTATTGCATTCCAAAATTCCAGGTTCTGGGGATAAACTTGGTGTATGGAGGAAGACTGGTATTTCATTATTTCAAGCATACACAGTAATCCGAATGAAAGAGCATGTGAAGGATACTTAGAGTTCAACAAGAGTGCCAGTTCTTTGAGTAAAGAAATCAGTCCTTCTGATGAGAGGCTTGAAGAATTAAAAAAAAAAAATCTTGAAATACAAGGCAGCAGACAACCTTGGAAGGTGTCAGTTCTCACCTTTTACCTTGTTTGAAATGGCATCACTTGTTGTTCATAACTATGTCAATCAGGACAGTTGGCCCATAGACTCCCAGAGAATCTCATGACATCACCACTGGTATCACTGTAGAAAACACAGAGGTTATATTTCCCATGAGTTCTGGGCTTCTCAACTCAGATTCTCATGTTCATATGGCATGTATTTTACTCATTAAGACATCCTCTTAACCCCAGAAAGGCCATCCCTTAGATCCAGACTTGTCTTATCTCATTATTCCATGGCTTGAGCAAGGATTATTTTGATCTCATTATTGGGCATGATGGCCAGAGACAAATGAGTGTCGTCATAATAAGTTATTTGTAAGACAGGCAAGTGCAATAGCAAGTCCATGTAGGTTGGGCATGTGTGTGAATGTGCACATATGTATGCATATCTGTGAGAAGTAGTTCACGATGGAAGAAACAAGAAGAAGAAGGAAATCTGTCTTCTCTTTCCTGGTATTAGACAGGAATTTGCCCTCCAGGATGTGTTTAGAGGGCAGGTTTACCTTCCCAGGTCCCACAACCATCTTCTGCATTGTTTGTGATGTACAATTTCTATTTGGTAAGTGGAGCTAATGTAAAATAATAAGATTCTTTATCAGAATTCTGGCATCTTCAGGAGTAGTTAAATTGTTTTTGCAATGTTTTTGATAATTTGTATGTGTACGTATATGTGCCTGTGTGAGATTATGTATACCACATTTGTGTGGATGCAGGAAGAGGTCAGAAAAGGGTGCCCAATCCCCTGAAATTGTAGTTAACAGCTGGTTATGAGCTACATAATGTGTCTGAATCTGAACCTGGCTCCAAAGATTGAGCAATAAGCACATTTATCTGGGGCCAAAATTAGCCAGTTTAATTCAGAGTAATATTTTCAGAGGTAAGAAAACATTTGTGATATCACTGTGCACCAATAATCCTAGTTTTATTAGATTAACCAATGAATGCCAGATGGCATGGTTATACATTGAGATTGAATAAGCAGCTGAGTCTAGAGTTGAACTGAAGATTCTAAACACTGTTTGAATGCTATGTGAGAGTAGATACACTATGGTTTAGATGAGAAATGTCCTCCACAGGCTCACATACTTGAAAAGTTGTCCCCCAGTTGGTGGCACCGTTTGAGGAGGTCATGAAACCTCTAGGAGGTGAAGACTTGCTGGAGGAAGTACATCACTGGGGCTGGGCTCTGAGAGTTTATAGCTTGCCCCTCCTTGCTTCCTGTGTAAGGATAAAATGTAATCAGTCTTCTTTCTGGCTGGCAGTCCAGCTTTATGCTCCTGTGGCCTTGTCTTCTCTGCCATGATGAACTGTATACCTTCTGGAGCTATCAAAATAAATCTTTTCTTCCTTTACTTTCATTTTGACAGTATTTTATCTCAGCAACAGTAATACAGGATGATATCAGAGAAAGACCTCTGAATACACTTGGAGTTTCAGGTCAGAGTACTTATCAACTAAAATTAGAGGAGTTAATTAAAAGCTGAGGAGTAATTGGAGAGATATTGCAAAGTCCTAGTAGAGAATAAACAACATGTGAGTGATGCAAGGATTCTATAAGAATCCTAAGCAAGTCAGTATATCGATGAGTATCTCCTTCATTTGAAAAGGCAGACAGGTATGTGGATATGTGCTATGTCTTCTATCCTAAGGATTTGCCTATTGTTCTGATATTTCTTACAAAATTAACTCAAAGATCCTATAGGAACATTCCATATTTAAAATAACAGACACTGTGACCTAAGTGACCATGCAATGCTTTAGTAGTTTCGTGTCTGTTCCCAAGATAAAATATTCTGACAAACAGCTATTCATGCAGGAAAGGATTTATTTGCTTCCCATTTACAAGTTACAACCACTTTTGTGGAGAGGTAAAGGCAGGAGTTTAATTCATCACATTCACAACAAGAACAAAGAGAGAATAAACGCATCTTTGGTTGCTTGTTGCCTGCTAACTTTCTTCATTCTTACAAAGTTTAGGGCTTAATCTCAGGAATGATAGTGTCCACAGAAGGATGAGTCAATTAACAATCAAGAAAACCTTCCACAACCATGCTCAAAGGTCAACTTGATCAGAAGAATTCCTAATTTGATATTCTCTTCCCAGATGATTCTAGATTTTAGCAAGTTGATATTTAAAACAAACTCTTACAAATGGACAGCCATCTTAACCGCATGTTTGGTGTGCGTCATTGAGTAATCAGTATTGATAGTCACCTGCCTGTAGCTGGAGAACTTTTCTCCAGCTCCCACTGCCAAGTCCTGCCAGTCCCGGAGCCCACTTATAAAATAAACACACAGACTCTTACATTATTTAAACTGTTTGGCCATTAGCTCAGGCCTATCATTGTCTAGCTCTCACTCTTATATTCAGCCCATTTCCATTAATCTTTACTTTGCCACGTGGCTCGTGGCTTACCGGTACTTTACATCTTCCTTGTCTTGGCAGTTGCTCCAGCCAGTCTCTCTTTCCTTCCTCCTTCCTCAATTCTCCTCTCTCCTTGTCCCGCCTATACTTCCTGCCTGGTCACTGGCCAATCAGTGCTTTATTTATATAGAGCTATATCCACAGCACTTCCCCTTTTTTTTCTTTTTCAAAAAGGAAGGTTTTAACTTCAACATAGTAATATTACATATAACAAAATAATTATCGAGTAAGAATTATAGTTACAATATAAAAGAAGATATCTATCTTATATTTGTGAGTTTAAGGTTTTATATCTAACTTATCTTTTATCATAACTAGGGAAAATTGTAAGTATCTAGTCTTTAACCCCATCAAAGACCTAAGAAGGATATAATACTACCTGAGAAATGGGAGAAGGATGCAAGCAACTTTTGGGAGTCTTGTAGGGTAGACAGAGACAGCTGACAGCCTGGACAGTCATTCAAAGTTCTCTTGGAAAATTGGGGAATCTGTCTTCAGCCCACAGGCCTAGAGTCTCTTATTCACTTTTCTCTGTGTCCTGTAGAATGTCTGGCAGTTTCCTCTGCAAAGCAGGAACCTGAAGGACCATTTTGTCAAGCAAAGTTCAGTGGTCACCTTTCTATGGGTCCTGCATGTCCAGTTGATCAAGCAGTCCAAGGCAAGAACAGTTTCTTGCCCAAATGGCTATTTTTGTCAAGGTGAAGATAAACTCCATATGGAGTGTCTTCGATGCCCATACTCCTCTCTGAAGTAAATTGGTGCTGTCAGGAGCAGAAATGTTTCACTGTCCAGAAAGTCTAAATTTTTAAACATTTTAAATGCCATATTCTGTAGGTCTTTGAAGTGTTTGAAGACTATCTATCTGAAATATATCTATGTATACCTAGAAGACTTAACTAACATGGCTACAAATATGATTATCATAGATGACTAAATATTAATCTATTTTTTAATTATCTATTACAATTTTAAATGAGTTACATAAACATAATACCTCAAACAAGAATAGAAATATATATATATATATACAGTATAACAAAATTAAGTTTAAATTTGTATCAATAAACTAAAATCTATAGCAATGTAAAACATTTTAAACAAGTTGTTACTCTTTAAAAGTAGGTTCATTAATCTACCCTTTCATCCTATCATATCTAAACTATCCCCTTTTTTTCTTTAGAAAGAGATTGTATTTATAATCAACCTGTTTTAAATAAAAATATTGGTTTTTCTCTGTCCCACATCAGAGGGCTCTTCTGATTTGGGACACAAGAATCTTTTAACCATTTTTTTTAAGCAATATGTCTGGGTTTAGAGGGGGAGTGAGCCAATTCCATCTCTAAAGCCAGCTTGGTATATTTGGGAATTTGGGCGTACCTTTTCTTACTACTTCCTGCTGGAGGGGGGCGCTGTATTTTATGGGGACACAAAGAAAATTTTAGGATTATGGAGTAGTCCATGAGGGTGTATCATCTGAGCCAGTTGCCTGAAACCATTTTGGATGTTGGATCATCTGGGCCATGGTGTCATTGGAGACCTTTCAGGGGGTCTTAGCTGGTCAATCCTGATGTATCTTAATCTGGAACAAATCCATAGCCTCTGGCTTTCTGTGGAAACAAAAGCAGAGACTCTTTTCCAAAGCAACATATCCTTATGTCCAAATTTTGAAGTCAAGGTACCTTTAAAATTTACATTTTGGCATAACTCAACAGCTTTTTACAATCAAATGTTTTTCTTCAATTACGAATATCAAAGACAATATAATCCAGATTCTCTGTGTGATAGCCATCTTTATGTGGCTTATTACCTTTAATGTTTCTTTAAAGACTTTATTTTTAAAAACTATCTATTTGTTTATATAACTGTATATAATTTTTTTCTCTCTTTTAAGCCTACGTACATTTTACACACATTGTAAACTATTCCATCTGAATCAGTCTTATTGTGAACCTACTCCTTTAAACTGCAGCCTTCTAAGACTGAAACAGAGCTGTGGCTGCTGGCTCCGCCCACTTTAGCTTCCCAACATGGTGGTGGTCCGTTTTCCGCCAGCTCTGGGAGCTGTAACTCTCAGAAATAGTGGGTCTACACTTTTATCAAAGTAGCATGTAGCCCAGAAACCTCATATATATATATATATATATATATATATATATATATATATATATATATATATATATATATACTAGTAAAGACTACATCTACCACACAGCATAATGTGCTGCTGGCAGACGCCTTATTTCCGCCATACTGCCTGTCAAACGGGTAGGCCAGGAACCCGCCAGTAGTTCAAACCCGCGTTTTGCGGCGTCTAGCTGCCTGTGTGAGACATGAAGCAGGAACCTGGTTTTGGCTCTGTTCAGAATTGGTTATTAAATATTTTCAGGTTTAAGGTGGAAACTCGAGCCATTGGGCGCCATTTGTAGCTGGAGAATTTTTCTCCAGCTCCCACTGCCAAGTCCCGCCAGTCCCGGAGCCCACTTATAAAATAAACACACAGACTCTTACATTATTTAAACTGCTTGGCCATTAGCTCAGGCCTGTCATTGTCTAGCTCTCACTCTTATATTCAGCCCATTTCCATTAATCTTTACTTTGCCACGTGGCTCGTGGCTTACCGGTACTTTACATCTTCCTTGTCTTGGCAGTGGCTCCAGCCAGTCTCTCTTTCCTTCCTCCTTCCTCAATTCTCCTCTCTCCTTGTCCTGCCTATACTTCCTGCCTGGTCACTGGCCAATCAGTGCTTTATTTATATAGAGCGATATTCACAGCACCTGCCTTAGAGAAGAAACATTAGAAAACATGAAAATATCCCTGAATGTGCATCTGCCCAAAGTGAGGTGGTTCACAAATTTTCTCTCAAGCCCTGTAGGTCCTCAGTGTGGCAGGATGGTGAGATATTGAAAGTTGGAACACATGCTGTATTTTGCTATGGCATTCACACTTAAAGAAAATTTGTGTGTGTGTGTGTGTGTGTGTGCGTGCCCATGGAGGCCAGCAGCATTGTACATACAGGTGCTGTTTGTAGATCAGTCTTCTTCCTGGCTGGCAGGCCAGCTTTATGCTCCTGTGGCCCTGTCTTCTCTGCCATGATGAGCTCCCCTGTATCTGTAGCTGCAGGTGGTTGTAAACAAACCCCATATGGGTTCTGAGAACTTAACTCAGGTCTTCTTGAAAGAGCAGTATGTACTCTTCACTGTTTGGCCATCTCCAGTCCCATGTATTGTTTTGTGACACTAAAGCTGGCTCTTTTGAATGTTGTGAGTTTGATTGTTCTTCTGAACTCCAGGTCACTGCTGCTGTTTAATTGAGAGCTCAGACGGCCATGGTTCTTTGGGACTGGGAATTGGTAATTAAAATCATTTTATTCTGTTCAGTATCAACGACCTTTTGTGGAAAGCCCTTGTCAGTTGTATTTGCATTCATCTTGATTTGCCTGCAGCATTTCACACCATCCCCCTGCCTTGGGTCTCTTTCCTCCTTAAAGTCTGTGTCATGATTCTTGTTCATATTGTATAAACATAACCCCATTGCTGATGAAAATATTCCCTCTCTTAATTTTCTGTGTTCATTCAGATACTATCATCAGTGTCATTCTGTTTATTGGTTGTCTCGGGCAAGTGGCCCAGTTGCAATTCTTGTATTAGTTTTCTAGTGCTGTGTGACAAATTATCAGAAACCTCAAAACTTAAAGCAACAGGTTTTTATTATCAGTTTCCACAGGTCAGGATTCTGGGCTCAGTATAATTGGGTCCTCTGCTCAAGGTCCCAAAAGGTTGAGATCAAATTGCTACCCAGGGCTATGGTCTCCTCTGAGTCTTTGCCCTTTTTCAAACTCTCTTGGGTAGTTGATGAAATTAGTTTTCTTGTGGCTATATAACTCCTGGCACTTCAAAGCCAGCAAGGAAGAGAAAGAGGGTGAACCCTGCTGTTTTGTTTTTTTCATCCCTAATAACTATTTATTTTGTGAGTTTGTGATGTTGGGAATGGAGCTCAGGGCTTCATTCGTGTCAGTTATGAGGTTATTTACTGAATATACCCACATTACTCTTGACCCTTCTATCTGTTTTAAGTTGTGTGTGTGTGTGTGTGTGTGTATGCCCATGTGCTCATGTGTGTTGTGCCTGTGTGTGTGTGTGAGTGTATGTGTGTGCATCAGTGTGTAGAAGCCAGAGGTCAACATAAAATATACTTATCAATTGTTATCTCCCTTGTTTGTTTGAATTTATTTCTCAATTTTGTAAATATATGCAATATTCTCTGATAATATTCCTCTCCCATTATTCTTTCTTATTTTCCTAAATTGCACCAATCCCCCTTTTCTTCACCCAAAGTTCTCCTACTTCCATGTATTAATGTTAGTGTGACTCACTGTATTTAATTGGAGCTGCTGCATAAGCATGTGTGTTATTTACTAAAGCAAATGCAACTTGTCAGTGGCTACATCACTGAAGAAATAATTTTAGCAAACATTAGCTTCCTATAATGATCAAGGAAGAGCTGTGCCTCATGAAGATCTCCTCCACCTGTGATGGCTTGTTAATAGGCCCAGACTTGTGCTGTAACCACAGTGTTAGTTCATGGATGCAACAAGAGCATCCTGTCTGGAAGAGACCATTTCCCAGTACTCCTTCACAGCCTCTGACTCTTACATTCTTTTTGCCCTTCTTCTCTGAGCCTTGAAAGAATTAAAATAGATGTCCTTTTGTCCTATTTGGAATGGACACTCACTAGTTTTAATCACATTGACACAATATGAGCTTGTGAATTAATCTGCTCCCACAGGAAACAAAAGAAGCTTCTCTAACCAAGGCTGAGCGCAAGCAGCACTAACTTATGCAACTTATTGTGCAAACATGAATATTTAGAGGGAAGTTTAACAACATTCCATTTATCAAAATACCAATAGCTTATCTTTATAACATGATTTCTCACTGAATCTGGAACTCACTGATTCCACTAGACTGGCTGGCTTGCACTCGCACCCTATGCATTCAACGGGATTGATCTTATTACTCAGATGTCTCTCTATTCACCCTCATTTCCATCATCATAAATGGTATTACTCTTCCTAGTTACTTTAAAGATTGTAGCATGAAACATTAAAACCTTCTTTAGCCCCATTTTCATTTACTTGATTACTTTTATAATTACCTTTACAAACCATCATAAACACAATTATTTCTTCCTTCTATGTACTTGCATCACCCATAAACATGTGTTGAGTCTGTCATATTCTTAGTATCATGCCATTTAGAGGCAATACATCCTCTTTACACTTAATTTATTTCTGGAAAAATACTCCAAACTTATTATCCCACTTATTTACAGAATTGTTTATTTAAAAATACTTGACTTATGAGTGTTAATGTAATTATATTTTTTAAGTATGTTTTACTATATATGAATTTAATATATGCAATTATAAACTGCAGAACAGGTTTACATATTAATATTTTTAGTAAATAACTATTTCTAAAATCTATGGTTGGGCTGTGGATGTAGTGCAATGATAGGATACTGGCTTAGGAAGAATGGAGCCCTTAGCTCAATCAACCAGTATTTCAATAAAATAAATGAAGAAAACACAATATCTACCAATATACAATAAGGCATTTTCTTGCTTCTGATTGCATCAAAGATGATCTGTGCTGGCTCTTCCATATTTTCCTTTCCCATTTCCCTAACAATAGACACTTATATTGCTTCTCTATCCTGGAAAGCACAGATATCTTTCTACAAGATCTCACATAATGTACAGAAAAGAGTCACATGCACACACATATAGTACCATATACTGAGATCATAGTAAGTTCATTTTGCAGACCATTATTAATGTAGAAAAAAGAGCAAAAATTTCCCCAGATTCTCACTGCCTTATAGTTTAAGCCTTAGCACACACAGTTTCCAAGCAACATGGCCAGTGTTGCAGAGAAGCTTACACTGTAATGCTCTATCATTCATAAAATGAGTAACAGCCAAGAGTTGTAGTATCTCATTAGAGAGGCAGAGTTCTGACCTATAGTTTAATCATATTGTTCTGCCTTGCTATTCAAACACAGTGAACTTGGTCAAAATAAGACTGTCAGGCTTATAAGAAATCAACAGCTTGGGTGAGAATTTCTCCGGTATATATGGCCCGGTTCAAGAGTGGTTCCAGTGCAGCTGTGTGTGCAGGTATATGTTAGTTGGGATACAGGTTTTTTATGCATTTTATAATTTTCTGTGTGTGTGTGTGTGTGTGTGTGTGTGTGTGTGTGTGTGTATTCAGACATGTGTGAGGATGTTTGAAGACAAGAGAAGAAGAAGGAACTAGATTTCCTGGAGCATGGGTTACAGGTGTTTTGTGAGCTGCCTGATGTGGGTGCTGGAAACTGAACTCAAATTCTCTTAAGAGTAGCAAGTGCTATTAATCACTGAACATTGATTTTTTTCTTTTAGCCAGTGTTCTCACTGTCATGAAATTGTAGGTTTTCAGAGATTCTTGTTCTCCCATTTGTAGATGTTGAGCACAATTCTCCCTTTCTTTGGAGCATAGTGTAATGCCATT
Source organism: Peromyscus eremicus (assembly GCF_949786415.1). NCBI lineage: Eukaryota > Metazoa > Chordata > Mammalia > Rodentia > Cricetidae > Peromyscus > Peromyscus eremicus. The sequence continues at coordinate 90,522,344 of NC_081418.1, forward strand.
CAGACATGCCAAGGGCACTTCTCAGGTTCCATACTTCACCTTATTATTGGAGGAGATAGAGTGTAGTCAGCACACAGTCTTCAGTTTTGGTTGCTTATTGGCATTCCCTGATGAGTAGCATCAAAGCCAGTTGAAAACTGGTTTGAATGCAAACTGTCTGGAACCAACCTAGATCTGAATCTGAACCCCAGGTGACTAAAAACAGTGAACTGAAGGCAATAAGCTATGTTCCAAGTTTGTCTAAACTTGGAAAAGATGGTGGAAGTGGGAGAAATTCTGAAAAGAATTGCTTCAAATTAGGTTGCTCTGTAGCTAATATTGGTAATTAAGATGATTAAAGTTAGTTACAGTCCTACACACAAATAAGGTTTTATTAAAGCCACATCTCTCTGTAGCAAGTTTAATATCACAAGTCTGTTTCCCTGATCTTCTAGACAGTTGCAGCAATTCCAGGTCAGCTTCCTTCTTGGCCATCTCTTTTGTCTCATTCTTATTTTCATAAAATATCATAGAGAATTAGAAAGTATTTCTGTGATTAATTTATATTAGGGTTATGGATTTGGAACCACACAGCCCTTCAGTTATAGAAAGAGAGACTCTGTCTCTGTAGGGAGGAGGTTTGAATATCCATGCATCCAGACATTTATTCATTTGTTCCACAAATTCTGTTAAATAAGAACACACATAATTCTAGATCTGGATCTCAAGGGAAATAAAGGTATTAAAAAGTGAGCCTTGAGCATCACATGCCAAGTGATAAACACTATGGAGGAGGTTGCTCAGGGAGAAAGAAGAATAAGCAGAAAGATATAAAGAGTGAGTTTAGAGGAGGGTCAGAATCAGACTGAGAAGAAACATCTCATTAAAAACCTACATCCTCTGGATTATTAAAGAGATCTCTCCAGTAAAAGACAAATCACTCAACGATGAAAGATTCACTTCCTAGGAGAATGCTGATATTTTCAAACTGTGGTTCCTGGGTCAACCTTACCAGCATATATGGGAGCTTGTTAGAGATATGAAGTTTTTCTCCAGCCTACTGAATCAGAAATCTGAGAATGAGGTCCAAAAATTGGGCTTTTAACAAGCTCTCCAGGTAACTCTGGTGTATAGTTAAGCCTGAGAATTTCTGCTACAATTTCCAACCCCTTGGTCTACAGAGGCAATCCATGGGGATTTCCATGCCCTGTGCTAGTGTGCTGATTGGAAAGGATAGGAAGGGTTTTTTTCTTCACAATTTAGTGAATGTTGAGGACGCAAGTAACAACCTCAAGTCAGGCTTCTGTCAGGTCGAAACTGGGGAATATTTGTCAATATTACCAATCAGAGCTCCAGGATGGCCTTCAAAACTAAAAAGAACTCCTTAATGAGCTGGTGAGATGGCTCAGCGTGGAAATGTGCTTTCTGCCAAGCCTAGCAATCCAAGTTAGAGTCCCAGCCTCTTCCACACACATGGTTGAAGGAAAGAACTAACTCCCTCAAGCCATATTCTGACTTGTGTAGTGGTGCTGTGGAATGTCTGTGTGCACACACACAGAGACACACAAACTATGTAAGTAAATAAATATTAAGGTGAACTTAAATCCTGAAGAGTTGTTTCAAATGTGTTTTTATTTTATTTCTGTTTTTACATCCCATTCAAAGTTTTCCCTACCTCCCCTCTTTCCAGTATTCCCTCCATCCACTCCTCATCCACTGTTTCTTTTCAGATACAGTCAGGCCTCCTGTGGATATCAGCCAGCCATGGTAAATCAACTTGAAATGAGATGAGGCTCCTCCTCTTCTATTAAAGCTATATGAGGCAATCTGGTAGGAGGAATAGTTCCTAAAAGCAGGCAACACAGTTAGAGACATCGCTTGCTCTCACTGTTGGGAGTCTCACAGGAAGACCAACTTACACAACTGTAACATATATGAGGAGGGCCTAGGTCAGTCCCACGCAGGCTTCCTGGTTGCCAGTAGTCTCTGTGAGCCGGTATGAGTCCAGGTTGGTTGGTTCTGTGGGTTTTCTTGTGATGTCCTTGATACCACTGGGTTCTGTAATCCTTCCTCACCCTCTTCTGCAGGATTCTCTGAGCTCGGACTAGTGTTTGTCTGTGGGTTTCTGTATCTGTTTCCATTAGTTGCTGGGTGAACCCTCTTTGATGTCTGATGGGCTAGGCATCAATCTATGAGTATAGTAGAATATCGTTAGGAATCATTTCATTGACTTTTTTGTCATTCATGTTTGGTTCTAGGTTGCTGGAGTATCCCACCTCTGGGTGTTGGCCCTCAGGGGTGAGCTCCCTCTCAGGATATGGATCTCTAGCTGTGTTCGTTATTAGTTGGTCATTCCCACCATCTTTACTCCAGCACACCTTTTAGGCAGGACAAATTGTAGAACAGAGGTTATTTAGCTGGGTTAGTGTCCCAGTCCCTCCCCTGGAAGTCTTGCCTGGCTATAGGAGATGACCAGTTCAGGCTCCATATCCCCTATTGCTAGGAGTCTTAGCTAGGTTCACCCTCATAGATTCCTAGGAGTTTCTATTGCACTAGTGTTCTGGCTCATCTCAGAGATGCCCTCAGATTCCATTTGTCTTTCCCCCTCTATCTTCCGCCAACCTGATCCTGCCTGTTCCAGCATCCATTCCCCCTTCCTGGCCCCTTCCCCCTGTCCACTGGCAAAGTCCATTCTACTTTCCTTTCACAAGTGAGATTCATACACGCGTCTGTCCTTGAGCCCCCCTTGTTACTTAGCTTTTCTGTGTCTGTGGGTTGTAGCATGGTTCTCCTTTACTTTATGGCTAATATTCACTTATAAGTAAGTCCATACCATGTTTGTCTTTCTGAGTCTGGGTTACCTCACTCAGGATGATCTCTTCTAGTTCCATCAGTTTACCAGCAAATTTCCTGATGTCATTGTTTTTAACAGCTGAATAACACTCCATTGTTGAAATGAATCCTGTTTCCTTTATCCACTCTACAGTTGAGGGAAATCACATAGGTGGTTTCCAGTTTCTGGCTATTATGAATAAAACTGTAGTCAGGATGTAAAATAAATGAAAAACTTAATTAATAATAATAATAATAATAATAATAATAATAATAATAATAATTGCTATGGATGAGTAAAAACATCTTTCATCCAGGAGAGTTCTTGCCTACCATGCACCAAACCCTGAGTTCAATCCCCAGCACCACATAAGCAGACATGGTGGCACATATTTAAAACTCCAGCACTTGGGAGATGGAAGCAGAAAGATCAGATGTTCAAGGTCATTCTTAGCTACATAAAGCATGTAGCCTGGGTTTCATTAGACCCTGTACTAAAAGAGAGAGTGGGGAGGGCAGGACCTAGCATACTCTAGGACCTAACTTCCTTCTTTTCAGCTCCACTTCCTACAGCAAACAAAGCAGATAAGGTTGTTATTCATGTAATTGCATAGAAGCCTGTTAGGTATGCATTATAATCTCAACTTTACAGAGGAGAAACCTGATGATGAGGCAGATTCCATACTATCCCAATCACTAGGGCCCTCTAGATAGTAAGCAGTATATCGTAAGGATTCAAACTAATTAGTGCCTTAGATCAAAGCCTCCCTAATGGACAGTTAGAGAAATCCATCAGGGTCTGGAATCATGAGAATATTATGATTCTCCCATTTCCTATTTTTTTAGGTATATGTCATATGCAACCTATATATTAAAGCTCTTCACAAAATCTTATCAGAGCTCCCAGGAGAACATATTTATAAAATCTCAGCTACTGACACTTCAACCTTTCCTGAGTTGATGGAATTTTTCCTCTTGATACCTCTTACTATTATTAATCACATCACTGGAACTAGGAAATGGACTCCAATCTGAAAGTACCAGCCCTCCTATTCCTGGGTTCCTTTGAAATATAAATAGGAAAGTAAAGAACAGATTTGGATTCTGAGAGGGTGCTAAGGCAGTGTTGGAAAAAAATCTCTTCTATGAATCACTTTTGGCATTTGAAATTAAAAATTTAATAGTATCCCTATAGAGGGAGGCCTTGGAAAAGATGAGTTAGAAAAATTCATACAGCATGTCATGTAGCATTCTGATGGCCCTATTCAACATTCTGTAATTTGGAAGTTACTAAAGGTAACCACTTTAATGGACAATTTTAAGCTTATACTAGATAGGACAGTGATTTTCATAATGTTGTATCAGTCTTTAGAAATGTTAGTCACCATTGTCATCATCCTTACATTTTCCATGCAAACATTAAAGAAGTATAGACTTGAATTTTTGTGCACCAACATACTCATGCATGTCCCCTAGTGATTCTTGTCCTCTTTAGTCTGTTGGAATTTACTGAAGATGTGATCCTGTCCACTTTCCACTTAGGCTGAAGTATGAGTCTTGGGGAACCATTAAAAAAGCCCGAGGTTCTTTTTTTTTTTTTTTTTTTTTTTTTTTTAGGTAGCCTATAGACTCAGCTGGTCACTTTGGGACCAAGAGGGGAGGATGTATACACTGATTTGTTTTCTTGTTGCTGTGACAAAGTACTAGAGTGAAGCAATTTAAGAAAAGAAGGGTCTATTTGGGCTCATGGTTTAAGGTCTAATTTATTAAAGCAGGAAGGCACATCAGCAGAAGTGTGAAGCAGTTACTCACATTGTGTTGCTCACAGTCTAAAGCAGAGAGAGCCGAATGCTGGTACTCAGCTCACTTCCCCCTTTTTGTTCCTCTTGGGTGAAAAGTCCATGAAATGATGCAGATGACTACACTCAGGATGAGTCTTCCCATCCCACTTAACTCAGTCATGAAACTCCTTCACTCACATGCCAGGAGGTTTATCTCTTAGGTGATTCTAGATCCTGTCAAGTTGGCCACTGAAATGAACCATTACAGGTTAAACTGTGTTTCAGATGTTATCATAGTGCAGGGCAGAAAGATGCCAGTGAGCAAAGTCATAGATGGTCTATCAATCTGTGCATGACAGAGAGGGTTGATGTTTTCTTAGGCTCGGGTATGAACTCTCAAACCTCTAGGTTTGTATTAAAAACCAATGCCACCTCACACCTCCAGGCACAAAGTAGTCATTTTGCCTTTTTACGTGATGTATTTTTGATGGTTCAACTTCTGTCACTTGATTGCTAATCCACCACCAACAATTTATGACTGAAGTGGGCTTTATTTGGATGCTTCTACTCTTAGAAAGTCAAATCATTTAGCCTGGCAAAGTTCACCACTGATGCCACAATCAGACTCACCAGCTGCGCTGTGGTTTGAAGTCCAGGAGCAGCTCTCTGCCTGAGGCTCTGCTGCAGGTCACAGTAAGTGAAGCTCTGAGGATGCCCAGTGATTGGCAGAGAGCAGTGAGAGAAAATGGAACTAAATAGAACAATAAATAGAAACTAAAATTTTGCCCAGAATCAGTCCTGAGTACATGTGTTTCCTCAACTTGACACAAATTGAGTTACCAGGGAAGAGAGAACACTAGTTAAGGGATTGCCCCACCAGGTGGGACAGTGGGCAAATCCATGGAACATTTTCTTGATTAGTGCTTGAACTGGTAGTGTCCATCCCACAGTGGATGGTGCCATTGTTGGATAGGTGATCCTGGATTGTCTAAAAAAGCAGGCTGAGCAATTTTTAGGAGCAAGTCAGTAAGCATTGTTCCTCCAAGGCCTCTGCTTCAATACCTGCCTCCAGGTTCCTGTCTTGAGCTCTTGCCCTGCCTTTCCTCCATCAAGCACAACAATGTGAAAGTGTAGGAAGTATAAGCCAAATAAACCCTTCTTTTTTCTCGCCCAACTCCCTTTTGATTAGTGTTTTATTATAGCAACAAAGAAGCCAACGAAGGACAGCACACATCTATGCCTATGAAAAGGGGGAAAACACCTTTTCCTCTGAGCTTCTGATTGGTGAGAGGACGTGAATGCTGGACCCCAAGGTGACTGTGTGTATTCTTGCATTAGAGACCTCAATGGGAAGTGGCAGTCAGATAATAGGATTCCTGTCAGCAGTTGAACCAAAGGGCTCAGGTCAGCGGTTCCATTTCGTTAGAACTGGAGCCAGGAAGAACTGAATGACCTAGAGCAGAGAAGGCAGGTAGCGCCTGTGAGTCTAGGCAGCCTTGCAGGGTTGTACAGAAATCAGGAGACTTAAGCAGATCCTGCAGGGAGCAGGATTTTAGGGTCATTCAAACTTATCTTTCATATAAAACTATTTGTCTTTGATGGATATCTGTGGGGACCCACGGGTGTCAGCTGAGTTCCATTAGGGGAGGCAACTTCTATGATATGTCCTGCCAACTGCCCTGGCAGGATGCAGCATTAGAAAGAGATGTGCAGCCCCTCCCTTTAGCTGTCAGACTATTGAAACTTGAAAGCCCAAAGAATTAAATTTTCCCCAGGAATCTCATGCTGGGAGAAGAGAAAAGTTGAAGCCCTGGGTCCAGACAGAGGAGAAACTTAAGTCCCAGGAAGAGATTTCACACAGTTCAGACAAGTTTTGAGACCACCTTGCAGGACAGACTGGAGCAAAAACAGTAAGGAGTCTATGGCAGGCAGGATCACACCTCATCAGGACTAACTAGTTATGCATGCCTTCTACCCTCTGATTTGAAGGTTCAGTTTGGACATTGGGGAATGTCTTTTTGGATAAAAAAAATTATAGTAGGAGTCTTTAACACCATAGAGGGACATATGGTGTGGTGTTCTGAAAATAATTCAAGTCTGTGAGGCTAAGGAGGGTTCCCTCTTATGGGTTTAAGACAGAGAGGAGAGGTACCATGCCATACAATGGGAGAGTAGTTATTAGTATGAGCTTGCAGTCAGGTTGTCTCTGATTCCCAGGGTGATTTCTGTATTTTACTTAATATGTGTCCTTTGTATGGAATGCGCCATGTTCAGCCTCTGATAGCTTAAGCTATTTGGCAAACTTTCTTTGATGGAGTGAGGATTACAGATTCATAAATAGTCACAATAGGGTACCTGCCATCTCTTTTATAGCAGCTGTGAAGAGAGAGGAGAGAGAGAGGGAGGAGAGAGAGAGAGAGAGAGAGAGAGAGAGAGAGAGAGAGAGAGAGAGAGAGAGAGAGAGCCTTAGGCTGGCATGGCCAAATATATTATAACGTTAATGTCAGTTCTCCAAAGATACTCTTGGGGGGGATCATTGGACCATTCTTTGTTCTTTATCCCAATGAAGCCTACTGAATGAATCCCCTATCCCTCCTTTCCCTGCTTTTACTGTCTTCTTTCTCATTAAGTGACATTTTGGCCTGGGTAGCCAAGCCTAGTTTGTCGAGGCTGTCAGGGCCTAGACTTTCTTTGACTTTAAAGCCTCCAGTAAGATCCTGGGTCCTACTCTTCATCTGCTGCTCATGGGAGAGAAGCAGAGCCTAGAAGAGCAGTTTTCCTTTCTGCAGTGGGTGTCTTTTACCCCATTGTCACTGATGTGCATATTTTAATGACTGGAGAAACTTACTCCAATTAAACAAGCTTTCTGCAAAGTGTCAGATGGTAAATAGATGAGGCTTTGTGATCTTTTGTCTTTTCCTCAGCTATACAGGTTTTACGTGTAGCATAAGAGAAGCAAGCAGGTAATAGAAACATGGCTGACGATATGTTCTAATGGTACTTTGTTTATAAAAATAGCTGGTATTCTGAGTTTGGCTTCCATGTTACAGTCTGCATGCCTCTGCTTTAAAAACTTGTTTTGCTTATCAAGCTGTTTTCTACTATAAATCACAAAAGAGCAATGTGCAAAAATAGATAGTGTTTTAGGACCTTGATGTACTACTTGGTGTCTAGTCTCATGAGTACATACCTTTGACTCACCTGAATAAGAATCAAGTACTATTTGAGGCAGATTTGTCTTTCTTTTGGTCCAAACCTTGAGTAACATTTTTTTTCAGTGAGCTCTAGGTTCAGGATGATCCTTCCTAAGTTTTCTTCATGTCCTTACCCCACTCTTCCTCCTGTACTTTACATATAAACTCTGGACTAATGTTAAGCCACCTGAAAGAAATGTACCAAGGTTTTCCAGTTAGTCTAACAAAAATATATCTAGAATTGAAAACCTTAACTATCTTGAAATTCCTCACTTATTGAAAGTGATTTATTTGGAATAGACCTATTTATATTCCTGGAGTTTTTAATCCTTCAGAAGACCAAGAAACTTAGTGTCCTGCTACATAGGATGAAATTAAGCAAAATGCAGAGGAGTTAGAACAGGTTAGAAATGAGAACCAACCACAATGTTTGTGGAAAATAATGGTATCATCTGGGATTCCCATTATGTTCAAGAATATCTGGGTAGGGAGGGTCTAGTAAGCTGGAGAAGAAAGAAAACAAAATTCTCAAAAGGTAAAATATGGAAAGAAATGGAAATTTGGAGGAAAAAAATACAGTTTTTCCAAATGTTACTGTTGGTTGCTGGAAAAGGACCATTCTCAGACAAAAGCTTGACACCTGATAAGATGATGACTAAACACTGAAAACAAGGCTGCAATTTTTTCTAATCCCCCAAGCAAACTTATCAGTGACCCCAAAAGTAATATGGAAGAAGACCAAAAAAGAGGGGGATCCTTTTCTCAGCCTGTGCCCACCTTCTACATTATAGCATACTGTGGGTCTTTGGTGAGATTCCCTGATTTGAGGCTACTTGTTTAAATTACACTGTTTTGAGCGTCATTCTTAGACCACTTTTCTTCAGTGTCTAGTTGGGAGTTAGATATCTTCAGTGCTAATTGGCCACTTAGTTAACCTTGCACACACACAATGGAGTTTGAGAGTCACTGCTACTCCCAACCTGCTTGGCCAAAACTTCCCTCCATTGGTTTGTCAGAGGTTTGCTCACATACTCCCCAGAAAAGGGATGGTTAGTGATTGAATTGTCTCCAGTCTGTTTCACATATTGGAGCCATAATTTCAATTTTAATGTATTCTTGGAAGACTTTATCTAAGATTAGATGAGGCTTCAATGGTGGGTATCTACTGAATTTTCACTAGCATCATTATGAGAAGGAAACCAAAAAGGATACCAAGAGACAAGTTTGCCTCTATACAGAGGAGTATAAATAGAGTGAGAAAGGAGTCACCTAGGGGCAAAAAGATATGCCTCAGGAGAAATCGCCCTGCTGACAAATTGATCTCAGATACCAGGGCTATAAAAGAAATATCCCTTGCTTAAGCCATGTAATGGGTAGTGTTTCATTATGATAACACAAGCAAAAGAATATAGATGTGAAAAGATGTTGGTCTAGCCTTTAGAAAGATAAAGAAATACTAGAACACAAGAGATACACAAATTCAATGTGAAGTAAATATAGACAATAGAGAATTTGACTTTATAATGGTGGCTTTAACTCCTAGTCATTGATGCAATTCTGTGTGCCAGGTGTTTTATTTTGAATGTCCAATTGAATGATGTTTTGGTGTCTACTTGCAGCTTCTCTCTATCTGCTACTTGCTATTTATTCTTTCACTTCTGTTTGCTATCTACTTAATAAACTCACTGACTGAAAACTGAAAGTATGGCCATTGTAGAACATTCCCTGCACCATAATGCACAAGGGGCAGATAGGGATGCCAACAGAAGCATGTATATTCCCATTATTCATGACTGTGGGATATACAAACAGAAGTAAGTATTGTTTCTTTTCCACATAAGACACTATGATCAGATACCATACAGCCACAACCAATAACTACAGAATTTATGTAGAGACTTGTTCTGACTCTGGTACACAGTGTTGATGTATCACTAAGGTAGCCACCATACCAAGCTACAGTGAGACACAGGCTATAAGGAAACTGTGAACTCATTATTGGATGAGAAAAGTCACATCTGCATGAAATAATCAAAGAAGGCCTGATAAAGGAGGAAGAATTGAAGCTACAATTTTAACAAAGAGAAGGTAACTTACTTGATTTCTCTACTTAAGAAACAGAGATCTCCTAAGTTTGGACCCTGATGTAAAGTGAATGGCATGAACAGTGGACAGGTCATGTGCCAGTGTACTTAAGATCATGTATCCTATTTCTGATAAAGAGATGGCAATTCAATCATCTGGGCTCTGTTTTTGTGGCTTGTTTATTGCTATGCAAGCAATCAAGTTTTAAATAAAACACGGAAAGAGATATGCAAAGTGCTGCCAAAAGAAATAAATCAAATTAATTAGTTTCTAGGTACATCTCTCTTATACAAGCCTCCAGCGGGCTCTCTCTACAGTCTCTGCCAATGTGAAGAATGGCCAGTGACCAAGGTAATGCTGATACCCAGGGGGCAACGACAAACAGGTGTACTTCCAAGAGTTAAGACCAAATAAAAATGTTTTTCACCGAGGGTTTATAAAATTAAGCTTTTATGCATTTGAAAGAGTAGGTGCAGTTTCCTATGGTGTGTACACCGAAGCAATCATGAAAATAATTAGCCACTCTGCATAACCATTATCATCAGCTGATGGTGTAATTGTATAGTCATAGAATGCACACCACTGATTATTAACTTTGAGTGGAAAAAATATTTTTTCTTTTAATTAACTTCATTCAAAGTAAAAAAAAAAAAAATAGCTGAGCCCATAATGTAGGGTTAGAAACATCTTAATCTATACCTACATTTTCTTTGATGCTAAAATATTAACAAATGGCAACTCACTGACTTTGTGTAAGTTATGACTCTGGACTAAGATGGGCTTTGTCAGTTTTTGTGCATCACACAGAATCACTTTGAGAGGAAATAAAACTTTCACTGACTAAATTTGTCTTCACTTCTTCTCTTTTAAGCTGGAGATGACAAGACTTCTCCTTAAACAAGGCATATACTAACTCAGCATACTTATTGTTGAATTTATAAAATGTGCCAAATTTGGTCTCTCTTTTGTCTTGTTTGTGTTTGAACATTGCTCAGGGCTGTGGATTCTCCAAGGGTTTCAATCTGTGAAGTGCAGTGGCTCATTTGCACATTTCCAGCCTCATGAAAAAGTAAGGGAAAAAGGATCCAAGTGACTGACTTCCTACTTTTGTTATATTTGACATGACTTTGCTAAACAGTCCCTGTTTCAATCACTTTGGGGGGGGGGTTTCCTATTTATGTTAGTCATACATTGGAATAACATTGTTAATCAGTAGGAACCAGCTTCCAGCAAGTCAGATTTATACTTCAAATAAGTCATGCTGTCCTTACAGCATTTAAAAATAATTTGGTTTATTTATTTAATTATTCATGTGTGCATGTGCAAGACATGTGCATATAAAAGAGCGCACAGGGATGTCAAAGAATAACTTTCAGCAATCATTTCTCTCCTTGCACCATGAAGATCTCAGGGATCAAAAAGGTTATCATACTTGGCAAGAAGGGGTTTTACCCACTGAGCAATCCTATTACAGTAGTTCTTTCTTCCTTCCTTCCTTCCTTTCTCTCTCTCTCTCTCTCTCTCTCTCTCTCTCTCTCTCTCTCTCTCTATCTCTCTCTCTCTCTCTCTCTCTCTCCCCCCGTCTCTCTTTCCTTTCTTTCTTTTTTCCTTCTTTTTTTCCTTTTTTCTTTCTTTCTTTCTTTGTTTCTTTCTTTCTTTCTTTCTTTCTTGTACATACTTTTGTTTGTGTTCTTTTAATATCAATATGTTCTCTGAATTTTCTCTTTAAAATGTAGAAGTCTAGGAGCTGGAAAGATTGCTCAGTGGTTAAGAGCATTGGCAGCTCTTCTGGAGGTCTTGTGTTCAATTTCCAGTAACCCTCTAATTGACTCACAACCATCTACAGTGGGTTCTGATGCCACCTTCTGGCATGCAGGGGTACATGCAGATAGAGCACCATATATGAAATAAATGAATAAATAAATCTTAACAAGCAAGCAAACAAACAAAAAACCCCAAACAACAATAAAATATTAAAGTTTTAAGAGGTCAGGAGAATAAGTCAGTGGTAGGCTACGAAACCACTAGCCAGCATTGTAAAAAATAAATGTTTATAACCATGTTATGGTTACAATAGATTTTCAGTAATTCAATTACCTGAAGACTTTTCAAATAAGATTATTACTTTATTTCCTGATAGACTTATGGCCATAGAACCTCAAAATGAGATTAAACTTGGCTTATATCCAATATGGCTAGAACCAAGTTAGACAAATTTATAACTAAATGTGGATGAGGTTTTCTTCAACAGGGAAAAATAGTCTTAGGATGAAGCCCAGAAAAGCGGGTACGTTATAAAGTGGCCATGTACTAATGGCTAGATTGAGGAAGAGGGACTCAAAGATAGACAGGAAAGAAAGAAACAAAGGCTATGTTCTGGAATATAAAGGGCTTTTAGAATCTTTCTTTGTTCTCATTGGATTTTCGTGGACACACAACAGCTGATCAATGCAAGGTGGCCATCGGAAAAGGATAGTTGAATCCTGTGAGCACACCTGGTGCTTCATTCACTGAGCTTGCTCATACTTACATCAATGTGACTGAAGGAAGATGTGTACATGAAACTGTGTTCCTGGGCTTGTATTTAACAACTTGTTCGTATTTCTGAATTCTTAATGTAAGTATTTTTTGAAAGTAAAGAACCCTATTAGTCAACAATGTTTTTTAGTAAATATCTCTGGTTATATTCCTTTTGGGGGAAGTTTTGTTTTCCTTGTGGCTAGATGAGATGGCTAATTATATCAATGAGTTGTAAACAGGGGTTTTTGAATTAATTTTAGGCTGGACCATTTATTGCTAGTTTAAGAAATTCTAGAAGTCTTTCCTCACTCTGGGATACTGACCAATATCAAATGAATACCTTATAAAGTTCTCAGTCCTTTGGACTTCATCTCAAGACTGTTTTTCTGTACAGAAAAAAAGTTTACTACAGTTAATTCTAATTCATCTGTTTAGCCCCAGCCGTATTGGATATAAGCCAAACTTAATCTTATTTTTGTTAGGGGATTACTTACACATAAATCTATAGACAAATCCATAAATAAAAGAACAATCAGTTAGGTTCCTGAGTGAGCAAGCCACCAGGTCCTTTCCATCATACAACAGATATAGAGAGTAAATGACAAGGAGGCATTTGCTCTTGTAAGCTACCAGGATCTTGAAAGTGACTATTAAAACCATAAGTTAATTTATCTAGAACAATCATCTTCAGTTATGTTTTAAGATTGTACAATTATTGTACCACTTCTAATTACATAAGAACATCATTTCAATCTCCCCTCCAATAGAGCAAGACATACTCTCTGCTTCAAAATGGAGAATATGTGACTTTTATTATCACGTTTTCTTCTTGTTCTATTAGGTCCTTGTGTTGCCTATTGCCTGCTCTCATGCCTGAGTTTCCACAGCTTTGCCATCATCTTTTGATTCTCAGTGAGTGTCTTCGTTAGGGTCACTATTGCTGTGACGAAACACCATGACCAAAGCAACTTGGTGAAGAAAGGGTTTATTCATCTTATTCTTCATTATCACTGTTCATCATCAACGGAAGTAAAGATAGGAATTTAAATATGGCAGGAACCTGGAGGCATGAGCTGATGTTGAGGTCATGGAGGAGTGCTGCTTACTGGCTTGCTCAGCCTGCTTTCTTATAAAACGCAGAACTACCAGCCCAGGAGTGGCCCCACCCATAATGTACTGGGTCCTCCTACATCAATCAGTAATTAAGAAAATGCCCTACACATATGCCTACAGAGCAATCTTATGGAGGCATTTTTTCAATTGAAAATCCCTCTCTGATGATTATAGCTTGTTTCAGGTTGACATAAAACTGACCAGCACTATGACTATGAAAAGAGTTCCTCTCTTTTCTATGACCAGAGCCTTCCTAGAAAGTCCAGTGTATTGTGAGTGCACAGTTGGCCTTTAATATAGGCAGATTTGGAGTACATCCCTTTTTGCCTGCGCAGATTTTTGGAGTTCTGTTTTCTTTGGACAAAGTTTCCAAATTTACCACTTACCAGCTGGTTTAGTTCCTGGGTAGAAAATATCTCTAAGTGGAGACACTAGTGCCAGTCAGTGTGCTAAAACAAGACCTACAGAGAGGAATATCTGTTGGACATGGTATTTGGCCAATATAGCTGTTTCTGCAGGGCCCAAACCTAAAGCTCCTATCATCTTCTAAATGGTGCTCAGCTGTCGCCTGGATCTGGACTATGTCTTCCTTCATGGTATTACCATATGGTAAAATATGACCCAGGATGAGTGAGAACCAAGTTAAGAATATAGAAGAGTTTCCCTGGTGAGCTGAAATTGAAATAGGAATCTTGAGAAAGAGTACGAACAGTGACTACTCCAAAACAAGATCAGGAGAGAGAGAAGAAAGAGTGTCAGGTCCTGAGAGCTCAGAACAAGAAGGTGCAGTGCCCAAAATGGAAAACCTATACCACTTAGAGTATCCAGGACTAATGGCTGTCCTTACGGTGTAACCAAGGAAGACAAGGCTAGGATGCTAGGAAAGGCCTCAAGTGTTAGACGCTAATGTCTTTATGGTACTTAAGATGAGAGTAGGGAGGATAAATTCAAATGGAAACCTAAAACAAGGACACATAGAAAACATTAGAGGTGTGTTTCTCACCACAGTTTCTGTGTAGGCTAATATTTCTCAAAGTAATGCCCATGGATAGATTGCTTTAGTGTCAAAATGGACACAGGATGACCATAGGAATAGATAGATGCCCTGAATAATAATGCCCAGACAATCAAGATGCCCCACATCGAGGAATCTGTTACAGGGGAAAGTTAAAAGCAAAAAGAAAAATAAATAAAATAAATAAGGACTCCATGGGCTGGGGAGATTGCTCAGTTAGTGAAATACTTGCCTTACAAACATGAGGACCTAAGTATGATCTCCAAAACTCATGTTAAAATGCCTTATGGAGTAGTATGTATTTGTAGGATCAGTGCTGAGGTAATGGAGTCAGGAGGACCCCTTGTCCTTACTGGCCATGCAGTCTAGCCTAATTGTTGAGCTTCAGGGCAGAGGGTGGCTCTGTCTCAAGGGAGATTGGTGTAATTTCTCAGGATAACACCTGAAGTTGTCTTCTGACCAACACACACACACACACACACACACACACACACACACACACACACACACACTCATACAAACAACACACACACACACTTGCATACACACACAGAGAGAGGGAGTAAAAATAATAAATACATTTAAAAAAGAAACAGAGAAAGCAAACATGGTTGAAATGCTAACTACATATATGATAAATGTTGCTTAACATTTTCTGTGATAGGATTTTAACTACTAAAGAATGTATTCAGCCAAGACTCAAGAAATCTTTTGGTACCAGCATTTCCATTTTCTAAAACAATAAAGCCTCATTTTTTGAGGTGACTTGGAGGTGATTTGGAGCCACATTTCTGACACAAATATATCCATGTGAGCTCCTCTGTCCATCCCTCCAACAAATAATGAGCTTAGATGTCATAGAAACAACATGGCTGCCCTTGAGATTGTCTAGGAATTTGATAAGGAAAAGAGTCAAAAAGATGTTCTGAAAGGGCTAGTTTACCCAAGTGTGCAGAGGCTGTGGAGCCAGCAAAGGAAGAAAACCCCTTTGCTGTCACATTTTGTTTTTGAAAGATACCAAGGTACATCATCTGAGTCGCCTTGAGTCCCTAGCATCCTAAGTGCCTCCTACTGCATCTATTGTTTCAACTTTTTCCACTCTGTGGGTTGCAAAACTACTCCAACTCTCTCTCTTCTTATAACCTTTATTTCCCAGTGTTTGACATCCTCATCAGCTTGAATACCTAAAATAACACACAATACTCTGAATGGAGCAAAAGGGAGAGGGAAAAAAATCACTCAAATTACCAGGGGGAGAAGATGAAAGCACTTTTCTTGTATAGGCAGAAATCAAAAACCAAGTTGTTCTGTTATTGTTTTGTTTTATTTTATTTTTCTACCAGAAGATTCAGTAGTTAGTTACAAGACTGGGGAAAGAAATGTTTCAGCTCCGAATGATGAAAGGCTTTTTAATTAAGGAGACATGAAAGATGGCTCTGCAATTTACTCTGATTGTTTTACACTTTATTTTTTTAAATCCTAAACTCTCTCATCCTAACTTCAGTAAATCCTGGGGTGGTTTCACTGCCTTTGCCTAGCTCAGTTCCTAAATGTCTGCCATTCATTTGGAGACATTGCTATGAGAGCCATCCAATTTCTTATGCCCTCTCCTTTCTTTGCAACACAGTGATTGTGAATAGGCCTGGATAATAGCACCCACTCCCTTTGCTCCTATTTTCAAGATAACAGTTTTTCCTAACTGCTGTAAACAGCCGTGACATGCAAACACAAGACAGGCTATTTACTTTCATCTAGAAACCTAGGCACCGAACCCTCTCCCACCACCACTCACCCAATTTCAGCAAAAACTGGTGGAATTTGTTGGAAATAAAATTGCATTCAAATTACACAGAACTCATGAAATGAGTCGAAAGGTCAAATTAGGTGGAAAGGTATTGCTGCTGTTTAAAACCCATTTATTTGGACTGCTTGTTAGAGAAGAGGAGATTGCTTAGGGCCTGGTCTCAAGACAGCAAGGGATCAAATCTCACAACCATTTATTTAGGTGCTAGGCCATCTGATGGAATACACAGAGGTTAACGTATACTTCCCTCATGCTTTCCAAATCTCTCCTTTTTAAATTACTTCTTTTATTTTTGAAATTATATACAATTGCATCATTTCCCTTTCCCTCTCCTCTTTCTAAACCCTCCCATATACCTTTCCTTGCTGTCTTTCAAATTCATGATCTCTTTTTTCATTAAATGCTGATATATATATATATATATATATATATATATATATATATATATATAAAACTAAATATAACCTACTCAGTCACTATATTATTATTTGTTTGTAGGTTTTCAGTGCTCATCATTTGATCATTTGGTATTGGATAACCAGTTGGTGTGCTATTCTCCAGGGAAGACTATTTCTCCCACTCAACGCATTCCTTAGTTGCCTGTAGTTTTTGGTGTAGGGTTGAGGCCTCTTGGGCTTTCCCATGACTAATATACCATGCCTATTACTGTTGTCCCCAACTCATGTTTAGGCAGTCATACTGGTGAAACTTTGTGTGTCTGACATCACAATCTCCTGATCCTCTGGCTCTTATAGTCTTTCTGACCCATCTTCTGCAATGATCCCCGAGCCTTGGGTACAGGAATTGTTTTGCAGATATATTCGTTGAGGCTGCGTTCCACAAATCTGCATGTTAGTAGATTGTGGTCTTCTTTAATTGTCTCCATATCTGTCGCAAAGAGAAGTTTACTTGATGAGGTATGAGGACTACACTTATCTTTGGGAATAAAGACAAGTATTTAGAATGTATCTATGGCTTATGCTGAATTAGTAAATTGGAGGTTAGAGGTTCCCCTCCAGAATCATGATTTCATTAGCCCTGTGTAGTTAGTTGGCTGGGTTTCCAGTACCAGTCATGGTTTCCCTCTTGTTAAATGTGTCCTAAGTCCACTTAGATAGCTGTTGTTTCCTACCAAAGCATGTGTGCTATGATTGTACATAGACACAAATCTTTTTAAAATTAATTTTTAGTTTATTATTTGAAAATTTTGTACACAAATACAGTTTATCCTCCTCATTCCTCCCCACACACTCACTCATTCCTCTCCCCCTCACAGACCTGGTTTAACACATCTTCCTCCCAGCTGAATGCCTTCTTCTGTTGTTCTTATTGTTGTTTGTTTGTGGTTTTTACATTTAGTTAGTTTGTTTATTTTACACAGGATTTCACTATGTAGCCCTTGCTGACATGGAACTCACTATTTAGATCAAGCTAACCTCAAACTCACAGACATCCTCCTGTTTCCGGGGTACTGGGAATAAAGGAGTAAGTCACAAAGCCTGATCTCCCCCTTTTATTAATTGTTCACTGAGTTCAATTAGCGCTTCTCTGGGCTTTTGCAGAAAACCATCTTAAATTCTTCACAAGGTCGTTTCTTATAGTAGCTCACATTCTCCCCTCTTTATAGTGTACTTTCACACCCTTCTTTCTATCCATTTATATTCTGTCCATTCTTTAACATCTCCACTCAAATCCAGTCTTCTTATTCAATTATGTCACTACTTACCCAGAGCCTATTGTATTTATAATGTCATCTACTCAGACATTTGCTTATATGTCATGTGTTACTTTCTATGATGTGTTGGTGAATTTTCCTTGTCTCTTAAGTAATTACAAAAGTCCTATTAGACTCCATCTTCTGCTCTAGCCTCTACCCACATGGACAGACTCACCAATGAAAGTTACCAATCCTTGTTGGAGCAAAATCAATTCCTCTCTCTCTCTCTCTCTCTCTCTCTCTCTCTCTCTCTCTCTCTCTCTCTCTCTGTGTGTGTGTGTGTGTGTGTGTGTGTGTGTGTGTGGTATGTAGATGTAGATAGAAATATAGAAAGTGAGAAAGAGGAAGAAGAAAAACAATGAGACACACAGATTGAGAGAGAGACAGACAGACAGACAGAGAGACTGAGTTTAAGAATTGAATTTTGAGCTTGGGACTGAAATATCTTATGACCCTCCCTATATGAGCAGAAGGGCCAGGAAAACTGGCATTACAGTTTCAAGCCACACTTAACAGCACTTAGCAGCCTGGGAACTATGGGAGTCCAAAGGCCTTAGACTGTAGTACCAGTGTTCACATACAGCAGAATGTGGACGCCCAGGCTCAAGCAGAGTGTTTATTGGTCATATGTACTTCCATCCTTCCTACATCTCAGCAATGTGGATGCTGCTCCCTCAATCTGAGAGAGCAGTCTTCTTTCTCAGTCTATATAGTAAAAGTCAGTCTGTTTTAAAACAACTCTCAGACACACCCAGAAATAATGTTTTGCTAGGCACTGAGGCATTTCTTAGCCTACTTTAAATTCATGCATATAATTAGGCATGACAATATTTCAAGTATTTGAAGACAAGCTAGGAATCGATTAGTTAGAACCTGGCTGAGAAAGATAGAATCGTCTTCACATTTGGGTGACTCTAACTTATCAGCCCCAGAAAACAGAGACATGTATGGAGCCATCTTTTATGCCCTTGACAGCTCTGAGTGGACCCTGGATAGACACAGAGATGTTAAAGGCTGTCAAAGCATTTGAACAAGAAGAAGCCTCTGGGAATATCAATCTCTTCCTCAACTGATGTGTGAACCCCTTTTACAAAATGTCATGAAATTGGTACCCCCCCACCTGATCCCCACTCAAAAATATTCAACAATGCCCTCCACAAGAGTTTCCTTAGATGTAATGGGCATGTGCAATTTGGCTAAGATATTCACATTTTAATTATAACCGAAGCACATCTAAAACTTACTGTGTATTTTTCTTTATTTATTTAAGACAAAGTCTTACTCTACAGCTGAGGCTGACCTAAAACCTGCAGTCTCCTGCCTCTGTTTCCCTAATGCATGCATTACGATGAAGATGGAAAATATTACATACGATATAGGTCACTGAGGAGGTGAGAATGGTTTTCAGTGACTATGACGTACTGAGATGTTCTGAAGGAGCCTTTGGCCTGACTCTAATCAGATTTGGATTATGTATTTTTAAAACACTTTAAATTTTGTTTTATTTTTACTTTTTTTTGTATGTATGTGCATGTGTATGTATATGTATGTGTGGTGTGTTTGCATGTGAGTACATGTATGTGTGTTTGTGCTCATACATTTTTTAATTTAATTATGTGGGCTCTTGGATACAGAGGTCTCAGATCTTCTACTACTGTGAATCAAGGACACTGGAGTGGGTGACTGCCCGACACTGCAGGGCAGCTTGACATCTTCCCTTCACCCCTGCTTAAGCGTGTTATGAATTCATGTTTGCTACTTTTAGTATTTGGGGGAAGTTTTTCAGTGTCTTACTTGAAGAACGAAACAAAATATACATATACTTTTCATACTAATTGAACTTTTAACAGTGCCATAAAAATTAACAGATTTCCTTAGGACATATTAATCCATACTTTGTTGTGGCTTATTCCCGGACCCTTCCATCTACTCCAACCGCTCTGTGTCCTTGGACCCTAGTGTTACCCTTCCCACTTTCAAGCCACATGTGTTCTGTTATCTCCCCTGTTACCATCCCACTCATTAAAGCCTCATTTTTTAAAGGCTGTTTTTAAAACTCTCTTAATGGGCCCTTTTCTAGTTCCCTGGCCTCTATACTCATTCCTACCCCAGTATACATATGTAACCACTCAAACCTTGGATCTATGTAGAAGACAAAATACACAGCCTTTGCCTTTAGCTTAACGCAGGTCCATCTTTTACTCAATTTTCATAATTTAATTTTCTTTTAAAAAATGCCTGTAGTCCAAATTCACATCAACTGTTTGGTTTTGGAAAATGCTATGTAAATCCAATACAATATGTCTACAATAATCAACTATCTTTAGTTCTTACCTGTTTTCTAAATTTTCCTCAATGTGTGGGCTGCTTCCTCTACTATGCTAGATAAAGGTATATTTAACATTTTGCAATTCTAAAAGGCTTTAAAGACTGCATCCCTCTTAGCTGAGAGTTTAGGCAAACTTTGTCCTAATTCAGACTTTCTTCTGCACTATCTCTTGACAATGTGATTTTTATGAGATAAGGATGTCTTGGCAGGGCTGGGAGCTATCTTCTAATTTACATGTTTCTTGCACTTGGTAAAATGATATGGTGGAGAACCACCACCCCATCTCTGCACCACATAAAATTGCAATTATCCAGGTGTTAGAAATCTTTAAATTTTTGCTTTTTTCCCCACAGTTGTTTGCTTAATTGAAGGAAAAGAAAAATATAAAAAGCTTACAGAAAAGCAATCAAAGTTTGAAGTATGCTTTGGGACTGGTTAGAGTAACTAGATTCAATGACTATTTGCTGGCTCTACTTATGTTCCTTTCTGTGCAGGAAAGGACCGTGTATTGGAAAGGGCTGCTGCCTACAACTGTTTTAGCCCATAATGATGCCACAGAGTAAAGGGTGCCAACGTTATACAAGTTCTCATTCCATAAAGTGGAAAAGGGAAGGCATGAGAGATGGAGTGCCTGTTGCCTTTGGGATAGCCATGGTGAAACCTCTGGTTCTTGAGTGATCTAGGCCTTGTTCACTCTCAGTCACAAAGCAAAACTGAAAAGAGCTGATCCCGATCCCTTTCCAGATCATTGCCATTTCATGTACTTTCGAAACCCATTTCTCTGTACAAGACTCTCAGGCCCAGGTGCCTAGGAGATACTTTATAATACCTCCGCTTTGTGTTATTTTGCAACAAAATTACTGTCTGTTTCTGAGACTGTGAAAAGTTGTTTGGTTGGGCAGAATAAAGTGATGCAGTAAGGATCTGGAGAGGTAGCTCAGCAATTAAGAGCACTGGCTATTCTTCCTGAGGACCCTGGTTCAGTTCTCAGCATTCACATGGCAGCTCATGCCTATCTGTGACTCCAGTTCCAGGGCTTCTGACACTCTCACACAGATGTACATGCTGGTAAAATATCAATGAACATAAAATAAAAATAAGTTATTTTGAAAGTGCAATAAAAGATCAACAAAATGTATATGTAAACAATTTTAGCAGGTCTCTACCATTTGTGGAAATGCAGGACAACTACATGCTCTTCATAATTGATAAAACTGTATACTGTATGTGTGTATGATATAATTATAGATTCACATATGTTGTTTTTGCTTATATATGGGTCTCCTTGCATATGTGTGCATGGAGGTGTGAAGGTCAGAGATTGCTATGGGTATCTTTCTTGATGGCTTTTTACCTTCATTTGTGTGTGTGTGTGTGTGTGTGTGTGTGTGTGTGTGTGTGTTCAAATGCTTTGTCTCTTAACCATTTCATGTGTGTACTAATAGTATTATGGTAGCATTCACTTCTGTTTGCCGATGCCTCTCCCATTTGATATGGATTCTCTGACTGAATCTGGAGCTCATCCATTTGTTTAGGCTGTTTGGCTAATAACCAGCTATAGGAATCCACCTGTCCTCACTTATCCTACCAAGTGCCAAGGTTACAGAGACATGCAAAAGTGTCTGGCTTCATGTGGGTGCTGGTGGGTCTGAACTCAGGTCCTCAAGCTTGCATGGCAGGCACTCTACTGACTGAGCCATCTCCCCAGCCCCAAAGTGAATATATTAGAATTGCCATGCATGAGTTTGTGTAGCTCAAAGTTTTCTTGTGTCCTGCCTGGCCTGCAATCAGGACAAATCTCTCTCACCTGACAATCCCACAGCTAATATTATTTTTAAACTATGGCCAAGGCAGGCTTCTTGATATCTAGTTCTTGTATCTTAAATTAACCCAGAATTTCTATAAATCTATACTTTGCCACATGGCTTGTGACTTACCGGTACTTTTACATCTTGCTTCTCATGGTACTGGCTGGAGTATTTGTGGGTTGAAGTTACCCACATTGACCTTAGATGTTAGATCAGGAGTGGGATTGGAGGAAACTATCTTCTTTCTCACTTAATTTGGTCTCTTTTCTGTCCCACCCTCCTTTTTTTTCCAACACAGGGTTTCTCTGTGTAGCTTTGGAGCCTGTCCTGGAACTTGCTCTGTAGACCAGGCTGGCCTCGAACTCACAAAGATCCACCTGGCTCTGCCCCCTGAGTGCTGGGATTAAAAGTGTGTACCACCCCCCCAATTCTTATTTCTTTTTTTAAATATATACTTTTTATTGATTCTTTGGGAATTTCATATCATGCACCACAATCCATCCATTTCCTAGTCCCTCTGTATCTGCCCTTCACCCTTGTAGCATCCCTCTGCAAAGGAAAACTTAAAAAGATTAATAAGAACTTATTAATAAGTTTTTACTTAATAAGTTTTTACTTTACTTAATAAGAACTAAAAATATACAAATAATAATATTAACTAAAAAAGAAACAAATGAGTATCACCTCTTCATTAGTCTTAGTGGCATTGGGAGCTGCTGTGTATTATGCAGTACACTCTTCTGTCCAAACAGCTTTACTTGCAAATGTTCATTGTGTAGTGTGTTGTTGGTCAGGTTCAAGACCTCTGGCTTCTGGTACACCACCCATACTGGATACTCACCAAAACTCTTCTCAGATATCCTACTGTTGCCCGAGTTGTGGAGATCCTGAAGCTATGGTTCCAAAGGACTAGTCCCTTGACACACTCCAGCAGGTCATAGATGAGGTAGGTGTTGGGGAGTGCCAACTCAAAGCCGTGGATGTAGCCTAGGTGGTGGCTGAGTTAATCAGTCTGGGCTGCTGGGATCACCCCCTTCATATGAGGAACAGAGCCAGTTCTTTCATGCTCCATGCCCAAGTTCGGGGGACAGCTCTCTTATGAGGGGTGGGGCCAGCTCTCACCTGCTGTGGTTATCCCAAGGCCTACAAGGGTTATGGTGACATCCAGGCCAAAGCTGCTGCTGTTGGCCATCCCCTGTCAAGTCCTAAATCTTTCTTTTTTTTAAAGTTTTTTTTTGTTTTAATTTTATGTGTATGTATTTTGGTAGCATGTATGTTTATGTACCATGTGTGTGCCTGGTTCTCACAGAGGCCAGAAGTGGGTATCATTTCCCTTGGAACCAGAGTTAGAGAGGGTTATGAGTTACTTCATATGGATGCTGAGAACTGAAAAAGGGACTTGTGTAAGAGTAGCAAACTCCCGCTGGTTTCTGGTGTACTCCAGTGTATGTCATCTGGTGATCAGCTGAGGGGCTTGAACATCAGATACTGGATAGTTCAGCTTCTTGACTTTGTACAAAAGGACACACCTTCACCTCTTCCCCTTATTCTTGTCTGTGTCATTTTCAAGTCTGAAGATTGCACCACCAATCAACTTGACATTGACATATTGATTAACAAACAAAAAGATACTGTGTTCAGTACAGATAAGTTCTTTTTAATGAGGTTCAAGGCAAAAACAAACAGAATCAGAAACTAAAGAGAGATTGGTGCTGGACAGAAGTTTTGAGTACAGCCTACTCTGGCTATTTCCACAAGTGTATGCACATCACATATGCACTATTTCCTTCTAGCTCTTTAATTTCTAGGCATGTCCATTCTCTAGGAGAATATGCTGAACCCTAAGTCTGACCGCCTTCCTCATCACACACTCATCAATTCTATCTCACCATACTTCTAACCTTCTGTTTATTTAAGCTTACGCTTAGAAAACAGCTTCCTCATGGACCACAAGGGCTCTCACTAGCCCTCAGTTGCAGCTGCTGACACTACTTGAATGTCTTCATCCTTTCTCTTGGTAGGACTCTGATTGGCTCAATTAAGCTTTTCACACAAGTGTTATAGGTTTCAAGCCAGAGTCATTTTGTTTAATGCATGTCTTTAACGCTTTTGCTGTGAGAGTACAGTTTGTTTCTATGTTACTACTTACAGCATTAGCATCTATATTCTCTTTTATCTGTTTGTAAGTCCTATTGATCTGTGAACTGATGTGAATGCAAGAAGCATCTCCATCATATTATCATTGTGCAGCACCATATCCAGAACACTGTTAGCTCTGCCCAACAGAAAGAATATGAGCCACCAACAAACATAGTATTAAACTAACTCTTAATGACTTGTTATATCCGTAGATCAATACATTGCTCAATCCTCATCAGAGAAGCTTCTATTTGTAGTAGATAGTGATTTAGTCAGAGACTAAGGACAGCCAAGGTGCAGAGAATAAGAGACTGCAGAATGTTCAGCCTTAAATGGGATATTTATATCACATTTTCTTCTCCCAAGGCTCAGGGATCATTGCATAATAGGGGACCAGAAAGATTGTAAGAGCCAGAAGTAGTGGATGACTACAAAGGAAGGGGTGTGCTCTGGACATAGCAGGGCAGCTGCACATATGAAACATGTCTCCACTAGAGTACGGCAAACCTACCACAGTAGGTTATGAATATTGCAACTGAAGCATGAGACAAACACCTTAAAATAGACTTTATGAATAGGATAAAGGTCCCTAAGGAGGAAATTATAGATCCCTTAAAGAAATATATGAAAACACAATCAGTAGAAACAAATGAATAAAACAGTACAATACCTAAAAGTGAAAATACAATCAATAAGAAAACCCAACCTGAGGAAAATTAGAAAATGAAAAACTTAGAGACTTGAACAGGAGTCTTAAAGGCAAGCCTCACCAACAGAACACAAGGGATGAAAGAGACAATCTCGGGCATTGAATACAGGATAGAAAAAATGGATATTGCAGTCAAAGAAAATGTTAAACTTAAAAAAAATCCTAACACAAAATATTCAGAAAATCTATGACACTACAAAAAGACCAAATGTACAAATAATAGGAAAAGATGAGAGAGAAGAATCCCAGCTCAAAAGCACAGCAAATATTTTCAACAAAATCATAGAAGAAAATTTCCATAACCTAAAGAAGGAGATGCCTATCAAAGTAGAAGAAGCTTACAGAACACCAAAGATACTGGACCAAAAAATAAATTCTACTTGCCAAATAATCATCAACATACTAAACATAGTGAAGAAACAATATTAAAAGCTGCAAGGAAAAAGACCAAATAACATATAAAGGCAGACCTATTAGAATAACAGCTGAATTCTCAATGAAGACTCGAAAAGCCAAAAGGGCTTGGACAGATTTTCTCCAGATTCTAAGAGATTACAGATGCCAGAACAAACTACTATACAAAACAAAACTTTCAATTATAATAGATGGAGAAAATAAGACAGTCCATGATAAAACCAAATTTAAGCAACATCTATCAACAAATCCAGACCTACAGAAGGTGCTAGAAGGAAAAGTCTAACTTGAAGAGGTTAATGACACAGAAGAAAATACAAAGAATAAATAACTCCAGATTAGCAAATCAAAAGAGAAAAAACACACACACCACCACCACCACCACCACAACAACAACAACAGCAACATCTGTAACTGGGGTCAGAGCTTTCTGTCCCATAAGCCTGATTATACCCAGCAGCTGCTTCTCAAATAACCATACAGAGGCTTATAGTAACTATAAATGTTTGGCCAATGGCTGAGGCTTAATATTAACTAGCTCTTATATTTAAATGAATCCATTCCTGATACTCTATTATTGTCATACAGTCCATGGCTCACTGGTCCTCCAGCATCCTGCTTCTTGGGGGGATTGCAATGTCTGTCTCCCACTGCAACTCCATCTTTCTTTCTCCCTGTATCTCCATTTGACTTTCCCACCCAGCCTTATTCTGCCTGGATATTGGCCAAATCACCTTTTATTATCAACCAATGAAAGCAACACATATTCACAGTTCACAGAAGGATCCTCCCACAGCACTTTTCCCCTTCTGTCTAATCAACAAGGAAGGTTTTAACTTTAACATAGTAAAATTATATATAACAAAACAGTTATCAAGTAAGAATTATAGTTACAGTATCTAGTCTATTTGTATTTGACAAAATCAGAGAAAATACTCAATTATCTATCTTACCTTGGTGAGTGTAAAGTTTCATATCCAATTTACTTTTTATCATAATTAAGCAAAACCATAATTATAATTATCTAGTCTTCATCTACATAAAAGATGCAAGAATGATGAAATTTTACCTACTGAAAGGGAACTTAAACTGCCTGAAGAGTCACCCAAAGTTCCACTGCAACATTGGGGTATCCAACTCTGGCCTACAGGCCTAACATGTCTGACAGACCTATTTTGGAAGCAGGAAAATTTAAAGGACTGTTCTACCCTGTCTTGGCAAAGTTTGGTAATCACTTTTCTTTGTGTCTTGCCTGTCCAGATTGGACAGTGTACCTACTGTCAGCAGCTGAGGAAAGGGCAGGTTTTTGCCCAATAGGCCAGTTTTGCCAAAAAGAAAACAAACTTCATATGGAGTGTATTTGGTGCCCATTATCCTCTTGGGAATAGATTGGTGCTGCCAGGAGCAGACATGTCTCACTGTCATGAAAAGCCTTAGATTATTAAAACATTTTAAACAACATATTTTGTAGTCTTTGAAGTGTTTGAAGATCAACTATCTATTTGGAAACATATCTCTGCATGCCTAGGAAACCTAAATAACATGACTATAAATTTGGCAAGCATGGTATTAATCTATGTAGCTTAAGGACTAAAGCTTCACATTATTAAAAAAAATGGCAGAGGTAATACCTTATGCAAAAATAGAAACAGATGTACAGTATAAGGACAATAACCTCAAAATTTCAAAAATATACAAAAATACCTTAACCAGAGTTAGAAATGTATAATGCAATATGACAAAAATAGCCTTAGTCTGCACCAATATACAAAAATATCCTAAACAGAAGTAGGGAGATATATATATATATATCATAACAAAAATAATTTTACATTTGAATCAATATACAAAACCATTTTAAACAGAGGTAGAAACATATGCACAATATAACAAAAATAATTTTGATTTTGCGTCAATATACAAAAATATCTTAAACAGGAATAGAAATACATATATACACAGTATAACAAAAATAACTTTGACTCTTGTATCAGTATACAAGAATTCATACCAATGTAAATTATTAAAATGATAGTTTTTTTTTAGTTTACAAGTAGAATTAGTAATCTACCTTTTAATCCTATCATATCTATTCCCCCTTTTTTCTATTCCAAATGAGATCCCTGAGTCTAATATCTATTGTTTAGCTTTTTTCCTGACCATTATCCATAATAACTTTTAACCAATCCCCCTAAACAATGAGAAACATTCATAATTTATTTTTGGGAATGTGGGCATAGTTCTCTAGACTACTTCTTGCTGATTGAGGACATTGGTAATCTTTGAGGGACACTGAGAAATTTAGGATTGTGGCCAAGTCCTGATTGGAGTATTTTGTGAGCTTGGATTATCTCAGCCAGCAACCTTGAAGCTGTTCCAGATGCAGAACTCAGAGGAAACTGTAACAGAGTTGTATTGAGACATTGGATCATCTGGGACATCTGCTTTTATTGATGTCTGGTCCCCTTGTTCTGAAAGTATATACAATTTTAAGGGTAACATACATATTTATATTAATACAAATATACTGTATTGCTAAAGATAATTTTTGTTTTGTTTGAGCAGGTAAAATACACATTATATGTCTGTAGTTACTTTAGGTTTACTTTTCCATGTCTGTAGTGAGGATTTCAGGGGGTCTTCCTTGATCAAACCTGATTTTCCTTAACCCAGAATGAGTCCACAGCCTCTCATTTCCTGTGGAAACAAAAACACAACTCCTCCTCTAAAGTGATACACGTTTTAACATAAATTTTGGAATCAAGATATATTTCAAATATATAGGTTGGTTTAATTTAGGACTTTACAATCAAATGTCTTTCAGCAGTAAGCTCATTAACAGTATCTCCATTTATTTTTCCCACTCAGGCTTATTCTGCCTGACTATAAGCTAACTCAGCTTTTATTATCAACCAATGAGAGCAATACACATTCACAATGCACAGAAGGATCCTCCCACATCAAACAACAAATTAACAGGAAACAACAAACACTGCTCATTGATATCTCTCAACAGCAATGGTTACAATTCCCCCAACATAAGCACAAACTACCAGAATGGATGACAAAACAGAATCCTTCCTTCTGCTTCATCTAAGAAACATACTTTACCATCAAGGATAGATATCACCTCACATAAAAGGATAGAAAAAAGATATTCCAAGCAAATGAACCAAAGAGACAAACTGGTGTCACCATTCTAAGATCTGACAAAACAGACTTCAAAACAAAAGTAATCAGAAGAGATAGGGAAGGACACTACATAATCATCAAAGCAAGGAGAATCCACCAAGAGAAGACTGCAATTCTTAACATCTATGCACCCAAAGCAAAGGCACCTAAGTTAGTAAAAGAAACACTAGTACAGTTTAAATTGCATATTGAACCTCACACATTGATAGTGGGAGATTTCAATATCCCACTCTCATCAATAGACAGTTCATTGAGACAAAAACTAAACAGAGAAATGCTGGAGTTAACTGAAGTCATAAACCAAATGAACGTATTTCATCTCCAATCAAAAAAAATATACTGTCTTCTCAGCACATCATGGAACTTTCTCCAAATTTGACCATATACTTGGCCCCCATGCAAGTCTCAACAGTTATAAGAAAATCAAAAACACCATTCTGCATCTTATTTGATGACTACAGATTTAAACTGAATATTAACAATATCAGAAAAATATCAGAAAGCTTACTTGCTTGGGGAAACTAAACTCACCACTAAATGAAAAATTTCAAGACATAAATTAAGAAAGAAATTGAAGACTTTCTAGAATTGAGTGAAAATGAGTAAAAAGCATACCTAAACTTATGTGAAACAATGGAAGTGGTTCTAAGAGGCAAGCTTATAGCACTAATTACCGACATTAACAACAAAAAAGGAGGTATCTCATACTAGCAACCTAACAGCACACCTGAAACCTCTAGAACAAAAAGAAGAAATCACTCACAAAAGGAGTAGAAGGCAAGGAGTAACCAAATGTAGAGCTGAAATCAATAAAATTGAAACAAAGAAATAAAAAAAATGAGGAAAAAGTTGGATCTTTGAGAAAATCAGTAAGATTGACAAATCCTTGTCCAAGTTAACTAAAAAATGGAAAGAAAAGATCCAAATTAAAGAAAAAAAAAGAAATAAAAAGGAGATATAAGAGATACCAAGGAAACCCAGAGAATCACAAGGGCATACTTTAAAAATTTATACTCCACTAAATTCAACAATCTAAAAGAAATGAATAATTTTCTCAATGCCTACCACTTAACAAAGGTTAAGTCATCGTCAGATAATCAATTAAACAGATCCGAAATCCTTAGTAAAATGAAAGTAGTAAATAAATGTCTCAGAACCACACCCCCCCCCAAAAAAAAGTTGGGAACCAGATGGGTTTTAGTGAAGAATTCTACAAGACTTTCAAAGAAGAGTTAAAACCAAACTCCTCAAATTATTCTACAAAATAGAAACAGAAAGAACATTGTTCAATTTCTTTTATGAGGTCATAGCTACTCTGGTACCCAAACCACATACTCAACAGAGAAAGTACAGACCAACTTCCCTTATGAACATAGATGCAAAAATTCTCTATATAATACTTACAAACAGAATCAAAAAACACATCGAAAAGATCATCTACCATGCATCTACCATGATCTAGTAGGCTTCATCCCAGAGATGCAGGGCTGGTTCAACATAAGTAAATCAACCAGTGTAATTCACTACATTAAACAACAGTAGTTTACAGAAAGCCCATAGGTAACATCAACATAAATGGAAAAAAATTTAAAGCATTTCCACTACAATCAGGAACAAGACAAGGTTGTCCATACTCTGAAGTCTTAGGTAGAGCAACAAGACAACTGAAGGAGATCTAAGGGAATACAAATTAGAAAGGCAGAAGTCAAAGTATTGTTATTTGCAGATGATATGATAATATACGTAAGTGACCCTAAAAATTCCATCAGGAAACTCCTACAGCTGATAAACATATTCACCAAAGTAGCTGGATACAAAATTAACTCTCAAAAAGTCAGTAGCCCTCCCATATACAAATGATAAATGGAGTGAGAACACAATCAAGGAAACATCATCTTTCACAATAGCCTCATGTAATATGAAATGTCTTGGGATAATTCTAACCAAGGAAAAGAAAGACTTGTTTGATAAAACCTTTCAGATATTTAAGAAAAAAATGAAAAAGATATTAGACTATGGAAAACTCTCTCACGCTCCTAGATTGGTAGGAATAATATAGTAAAATATGGCCATCCTACCAAAAGCAATCTACAAAGTCAGTGCAATCTCCACCAAAATTCCAGCACAATTCTCCACAGATCTTGAAAGGACAATATTCAGCCTAATATGGGAACACAAAAAACTCAGGATAGCTAAAACAATCCTGAACAATAAAAGAACTACTGGAAGTCTTACCATCCCTGATTTTATGTTGTACTGCTGAGCTATAGTAATAAAAACAGCATGGAACTGGCATAAAAACAGGCAAGTTGATCAAGGGAATTGAATTGAAGTCCTAGACATAAACCCATACACCTCTGTGTTGTGGTTTATTTTTGCTCTTTTGGGGGGTCTGCCACCCAGCTCCCAAATAAATCACACATGGAGGCTTATTCTTAATTATCAATACCCACCCAGCATTAGCTTGGCTTATTTCTTGCCAGCTTGCCTTAACTTATCCTGTCTACTTTTTGCCTCTTGGCTTTTCCCATTCTCTTACTTCTGTAAATCTTACTCTTACTCCATGGCTTGCTGTGTAGCTAGGTGGCTGGCCCATGAAGTCCTACTCCTTCTCTTGCTATTTATTTTCTCTCTTTCCCAGATTTCTCCTTCTATATATTCTCTCTGCCTACCAGCTCCCGCTATCCTTTGTCCTGCCTTCCCATTGGCCATTCAATTCTTTATTAGACCATCAGATGTTTTACATAGGCACAGTAACACAATATCACAGAGTTAAACAAATGCAACATAAACAAAAATAACACACCTTAAAATAATATTCTACTATACCTATGGACACCTGATTTTTAGTTAAGAACCCGGAAATACCCACTGGAAAAAAAAAAGATAGCATCTTCCACAAATGCCTGTTCAAACTGTATGACTGTCTGGAGAAGAACCCAAATACATCCATACTTATCACCCTGCACAAAACGCTACTCCAAATGGATTAAAGACCTCAACATAAAACTAGATACGCTCAACATGATAGAAGAGAAAGTGAATAGCTTTGACCTCATTGACACAGTAAAAGAGTTTCTGAACAGAACACTGTTAGCATTGTATAAACATGATGGATGTAGTTAGGTATTCATTAATCTCATGTTCAAATTGGAAATACAAAATTTCAAAGGCACAATGAAAGTATTTTATATATTTGGTATTTATTTATTTATTTATTTATTTAGTTAGTTAGTTAGTTAGTTAGTTAATGTTTCTATTAGTTCCTTAAACACCTTTCTACAAATTCTGTTTCAGGGTACTGTAGAGATAGTTCTGTAGTTAAGAGTACTAGTGCCTCTTGAAAAGGACTGTAGTTTGTTTCCCAAAAATTTCCAACTGTCTATATCTTCAGTTCCAAGGGATTCAACGCCCTCTTCTGACCTCTGTGAGCATCAGGCATGGTGCACACAGCACACATACATACATGCAGATAAAACACTCCTACACATAAAATAAAACAAATCATTAAAGAACTTTATAAAAACCATTTTACAATAATATGGAAGATTTTTAACTGGTCCTCCATTTGTTACGATGTACAATTTGAAATATAATTTTAAGTACTCTCATCCATTTATTTCTGTTCTAAGAATATAATACAATAGATACATATCACTTGATAGAAGAATGATTGATGAATTTAATCAATGAGCATTGAAGATTCTTTAAATTGTATGGAGGAAGGGAAAAGAGAAAGTAGCAAAGATTTTTTTTTAACATTTAGTTATTTTTCTGTATGTGTTTCTGTGTGTGTATAGCACATACATGTGTTTAGGTGTGGGGAGTTATGGCATATGCGTGGGAGTGTTTAATTTGTGTCTACTTGTATCCCTGGAGGCAAAAAGGAAGTATTGGGTCCTGTGGAGCTGAAGTTACCGAAGGTTCTGAGCTGCTGTGCGTGGATACTGAGAACCCAGTTCCAGTCCTCTGAAAGAACAGCAAGTGCTCTTAACCACTGAGCCATCTCTCCAGCTTCAGCAAGGAGATCTTCATTAACAAGCAACTACTTTATACCAGGCATGCTGAGGAAAGTTCTTTTAGTTATTGTAATGCTTAGAAAAAGCCTTCAAGGTAGTTTCAGGAAACCTTTTTCAATGATGTTAATTATCTTGTCTAGTCTTATAAAGTAAAAAGTAGATCAGAAATAGAATCTAGGGGTGCTTGACTCTTAAAGCTAATGTAATTCTTTAAAGAAAAAAAATATTAAAGCCACGTTACCATCCCACAGCTGCTCTGATTGGTGATGCAGACAGAATGAAATAATAAAAGAGATTCCAAAATGAAACCCAGCAACAATTTACAGGATGTGGAAAAGGTAAAGACTGTGTGTAAGATGCTCCGTAAGGTTGATAACTCCACTGCACAGGAATAGGTACCTCATTACCCATGTCTCCATCCTAAACTTCATCGCCTACTCCCTGTTAATAATGCAAGCATTTAAATTTTTATTGGATTGCAAATTAGCATACGGGTCATGAGCCTGACTTCACAACTGTCATATTCAAAATGCGAATGGAATGAATCTCTTCCTGCTTATAGTCAAGTCCTCTATTTGTACTATTGGAATATGCCTAATGGGAAGGAGCGACACACTTGATGGAAGGGAAAATATCATGAAGTTAACATTTGTAGTGTCATCAATTTCAATTTCCATTGGATCTCAGTTTAAAATGGCACTTGGGTAGTTGCCTCCGATGCATCATCTTGCAAATTCTTACTTAAATATCAACATTAAAAAAGATGGTAATACACATCTCCAGAAACTAAAACTTACAATGAGAATTCGCCAGATCAGAGAGGATATCGACTAAATTTAAATCCAGAGAAGCACAATCAAAAAGATAAACTAATAACGTTTATTCCCAGGAAACAAACAAACAGTGCTTCTCTGGAAAGAGATAAGAAAATACTTACCTATTTGTATTCTCTTGAGCTATAACTAGCTCTTAAATATTATAACAAAATATTGTATGCAGTAATCTTTTTACTGGGTGTGTTTATTTTGTAGCAATCAAAGTGTGAAACTGATGCCTGTGGCATCTCTTTCCATATTCTTTCAGAAATGTTAATTCCAGAAAGCACCAGGACCCAAGACAGGAGAAAGTATGCATGGCGCAGCCAGATAAGGTTTTACCATAACAAGTAGCAGCATGTCCACTTCTAACGCTGCTGTTCCTGTGGCTGGTGATGATAACAATGGAGAATCACAGACTTGGGAGGTGGAGAAAGTCAAGAATCCCATCACGCATATTAAATCTTCACAACCACAGTTGGTGAGATGTATGGAGAACTTGAATTCAGGAAATTAAGCATCTTGCTACGGATTATGCAGATGATATGCATACAGCATGCTTCTGAGGCTGAGGCTAGGCTGCAGAAGATGCTCTTCTGGGCTCAAGCACAGCTTGACATTGATTCTGCCACCTGTCCTGAGACCTAATTTTTTTTTTTCTTCAGACTAGCTGCTCAACCATCAATGAGTCCCCAACTTCCTCATCAGTAAAATGGGGGTTGTTACACTCATCACAACAGATAATTGAAGAATGAAGAAAGGATGGGGAGTTGCACAGGGGATAAAAGTGCCTGCTGTGCAAGCCTGGTGGTGTCATCGGTATCCATGTAAAAGCTGTATGCAGTAGCTCAAATGTCTCTAATCCCAGAGTGCCTAAAAGAAATAGGAGACTTTATCTTGACTCCCCCTCCTCTTGCTTATATAATCCCTCCTCCTTCTCTTCAACTGGACGCCCAGAGCTCGGACCAGCACTTGGCTGTGGATATCTGCATCTGCTTCCATAGGTTACTGGAAAAAGGTTCTACGATGACAATTAGGGTAGTCACCAATCTGATTACAGGAGAAGTCCAGTTCAGGCACAGTCTCCACTATTGCTAGGAGTCTTAGCTGGGGTCATTCTTGTGGATTCCTGGGAGTTTCCATGGCACCAGGTTTCTCCCTAACCCCATAATGGGCCCCTCTATCAAGATATCTCTTTGCTTGCTCTCCCTCTTCCTTCCTCCCGAAGCTCTATCATCTCATCCTTTATGTTCCCATCCCCTAGCCCCATGATGGGGAAACACACAGAGACAGCTGAATAGAGCTCTGAGGAGCTCAGTGACTCTAGACCAATGGCTAGGGAGCCTGCATGGGACCGACCTAGGCTTCTGCATGTGGGTGACAGTTATGTAGCTTGGTCTGTTTGTGGGGCCCCTAGCAGTGGAACCAGGATCTGTTCCTGGTGCATGAGCTGGTTTTTTTTGAACCTATTCCCCATACAGGGATGCCTCACGCAGCCTTGATGCAGAGGGGAGGAGCTTGGTCCTGCCTCAACTTGATATGCCATGCTTTGTTGACTCCCATGGAGGCCTGCCCCTTTCTGAACAGAGAGAGGAAGAGTGGATGGAGGAGGAGTAAAAGGGGTGGGATGGGGAACAGGAAGAGAGGAGGGAGGGAGGGGAAAACGGTTGATACATAAAATGAATTTGAAAAAAATGAAATTAAATGCCAAAATTTAAAAAAAAAGAAAGAAATGGGAGACTGAGACAGTAGAATCTTTAGAAAATAACAGACCAGTCAGTTTATAGTATACAGTAGTGAAGAGAGTCTGTCTCAATGAAGGTAGAATGGCTAAGACCAACACTGAAAAATTCACCTTTTCATGTGCCTGGTGGCAAGCACTGTCTTGCAACCACACATGACCATATATACACACACATGTGCATGCGTGCTCACACATGCGCACACACACACACACACACTACACACACACACACACACACACACACACACACACGAGTGAAGGAATAATGGTGGACGTAATTGAACACTGAGAAGCAAATATAAGAGCTTGATGATTGCATATTGTTCCAAATACCTACAGCATTGAAGGTGCATGTTACTTACTAAAAAGTGCTTGCTGGATGTTAGGTCTAAAGGTGCCCCCCAGAATATCAGTGCTGGTGACAATGTCTTAAACAGAAGGACTCTGACCAGGTAAACAGAAAGATTGTTATTGGAGAAATAGGAAAAACTAAACTCAGCAATCCTCAGGAATCTCATAGGGCATGTTTCTGTTTACTGAGAAAACCAGTACCTCCCTTATCTGCACCCATGATCAACTGCCTCAGGCAAGGAAATCTAGTTCCCACTTAATCCGAATAGCTTACATTAGCTCAAAGTCCTTTGTCCTGCTGACTATGACATAAAATCAGCTTGCTTCCACACCAAGCCACTGTCCTCTTTTCTCAGAGGCAATCAGGCAGTTTATATCCCCAATAAACTTTTCTTCTACCTACAGAGTGGTCCAGTTAGATGATGTCACTGTGCCCTACCTTACATGGGGTTTCTGTGTTTATATGTGTAACACGAATCTTAAAGAGTCTTACTAATAAAAACAAACCCATTGCCAGTTATTGAGGTGAATGCTAGAAGATCAGAGAAGCAGAACAAGCCACAGCCACCTCACCTAGCCAATTCCTCAGCTGATCCTGTTTCCTCAGACTGGAAGCCTCTGAGTCCTCATCCGGAATGAATCTCAGCTGAACTGCTGCTAAAAGCCTGAAAGTTTAACCAGACTCGTTCTTGGTCCTCACGGCTTACATACCTTTCTGCTTCCTACCATCACTTCCTGGGATTAAAGGCATGTGTCACCATGCCTGGCTGTTTCCAGTGTGGCTTTGAACTAACAGAGATCGGGATGGATCTCTGCCTCCAGAATGCTAGGATTAAAGGCGTGTGTGCCACTATTTTCTGGCCTCTATATCTAGTGGCTGTTCTGTTCTTTGATCCCAGATAAGTTTATTAAGGTGTACAATATATTGGGAGACACATTATCACAATATTATATGTTTACTTCTGTTATTACTAGCCGGAAGGTAGGTAATTTAGGGCAGAGATTGATTTTAATGTGTGCTGTGTCTTCTAGTGTAGTCTAATCCTACAGTAAGGTCTGAAGAAGTGCAAAACAATGATGGCAATACATTTCCGGACAACCACAATCCAATGATAGCATTGTTATAGACAGAGGCAGTGTAGTGGGTAGCTATTCCAGCTTTGACCTGGAGATACTACCCCCATTGAGGTTTCCAGTAACTGTCATGCCTATCTATGGCCTGCCCCTGAGAGGGGGCTGAGAGGGGAGCCCTTAAGACCTGAGATCCAGATGTGACAGCTCTCTTGGTTCCTGGGAATCCTGGATGTTGGATGGTAAACTGAGCCGAGTTCTCCAGAGAACACCACTGAACTGTACTTCACCTTTCCTAGACCCTGTAATCTATTCCTTTACTTGTTGTAAGACCCCCAAATAAACCTCCCTTTCAAGTATGTGAAGTTGCCTTAATAATATATCCCCCAATAGGGGCAGATTTTAATTCTACAGATTTAAACTACTAACTGCAACATTATCACATATATTTCACTATGAAAATTTACCATGATATATTTATTATTTACCAATATATTCCATGCTCCTAATGGGTAGGAATCTGTCATCTGTAGCTGGAGTTTTCCTGCCTGGCCCACAGTCAAGATAAATCTCTCTGACCTGCCAGTCCCACAGCCGCTCAGACCCGACCAAGTAAACACAGAGACTTATACTGGTTACAAACTGTATGGCCGTGGCAGGCTTCTTGCTAACTGTTCTTACAGCTTAAATTGATCCATTTCCATTAATCTATACCTTGCCACATGGCTCGTGGCTTACCGGCATTTTCACATGCTGTTTCTCATCGTGGTGGCTGGCAGTGTCTCTCTGACTCAGCCTTCCACTTCCCAGCTTTATTCTCCTCCTTGTCCCACCTACACTTCCTGCCTAGCCAATGGCCAATCAGTATTTTATTTATTGACTAATTAGCAACACATTTGCCATACAGAACATCCCACAGCAGTCATCTGTCATCTTTCTACCATTTATTTATCTATCATCTATCTATTATCTATGTGTCTATCCATATAACTATCTATCTACCTACCATCCCCTCTCTATGTGTACATCTAACTATTATGTCATTTATTTATATCTATCTATCTATCTATCTATCTATCTATCTATCTATCTATCTATCATTTATCTACCTATTATCTGTCACCTACTATGTGAGGGTTTCTATTGCTGTGAAGAGACACCATATCCATGGCAACTCTTATAAAGGAAAATATTTAAATGGGCTAGCTTGCTTACAGTTTAAAGGTTCAGACCATTATCATCATGGTGGGACATAGCAGCATGTGGACAGACATGGTGCAGAAGAAGTAGCTGAGAGTCCTACATTTTGCAGGCAACAAGAAAAGGTCTGACTCACTGGATGTGACTTGGGCATATATAAACCTTCAAAGCCCACCTTCACATTGACACACTTCCTCTAATAAAACCACACCTACTCCAATAAAGCCATATTTCCTGATAGTTCCATTCCCTTTGGGAGGTATTTTCTTTTAAACCACCATACCTATCTTACTTCCTACCTACCATCTATTATTATGTGTCTATTCATATACCTATAATTACCCACTATCATCTCTTTTTAGACCTCATCTATTTACCATATAAAAACATATCTATCTATACACCCATCTGTTTTTCTATGTATCTCTGTTTATTTCATTTTGTTCCCTAGAATTACCTGTCTCCCTGCTACTTGTTAGGTTTCAAACACGAGACAAACAGCTAAGGTGCCTATTTAATATACCAAAGCAGACGTGGATGCCAGGTTCTCCCAGCATCCCTCAGTCCCTACATGCTACAGGGTATGGCTGACATACACTGCCCTCTACCCTGAAGTCTCCAGCCCAGGTGCTGGGCTGTCTTTCACCTAGAGGCCCTTCCCTATATAATCCAGACATCTTGGTTACCTGCCCTTTTGGTACCTTTGGCCTCCTGGCTGCTGCACCTAGTACCCGCCCCCTCCCCGCATATACACTTGGCCCAGGTCAGTCTGGTCATGTCCAGTCTGAATTCTTCCAGATGTCTCTGCCTCTTGCTATGCTCTCCCACATATTTATGACTAACTTTCTCCTCCACCATACCTCGGAGCAGTCATGTCCTATCCTTTCCTCTTTCTTTCTTTCTTTCTTTCTTTCTTTCTTTCTTTCTTTCTTTCTTTTTTTTTAAATTCACTACTAACCATAGAACATAAAGAGAATGGCTGGCCTTCTAGGCTATTTTCAATGTTGAGAATGATGCTCTGGTGTCATGTGATCTCCTTAGGCATGGGAACAACCTGCACACATTCCCTGGAGACTCATTTTCTGTAGCTCCTGGAAGGCAAGGATAAATGCATGAGTAGATCTGTTTAATCTTATCTGAGACAATTCTCATCAATTTTCTGCTCTTCTTCTCAGCAGTAACAGTGAAGACTAGAGATAGTGTGTTCTCAGGAGGACCTCTCTTCTTCCACCAGCTGGATGCATCAAAATCCTCTCTAGATTTAGAAGCACAGTAGTTAGTTCTACCTGGCTTTTAGGTGCTTGACATCAGGTGATGTTGAGAACCAAGAATCAAGAGGCCAACCAGGGAGTCTCACTCACTTCTGCCTCTGCTAAGGTCCCTCTCAAACATGGCACAATTGCTCAGACAACAAATGCCAGGCATTAGTTGTTTTAAGAGTTTCCCAGATAATTTACTGCACAGACATGCACAAAATCAAGCCAATCAACATTCCAGCATAGAAGGAAAAGCAGATCTCAAGGTTCCACCCTTCTCCAGAGTTATTCGTAATGGATGACTGTTGATGGAAGATGAGTTGGGAGTGCAGCATAGGTTGCCCATGCTCCAGTGGATAATATCCATGTGCATACAGGCAGCTCTAATTGTATTGAGTGGCTTATAAAGGGGAAAAGAGGATATACATTTCAGAGGAGAGGGTAGGTATGGGTATATCTAGGAGAAACTGAAGGACTGGGTTGGATGTGCTCAAAATACATTTTATACTTGTGTGAAGTTCTCAAAAAAGATAAAAAATTTAAAAAGTCCCTGCAGGAACCGAGAATGCCTGGTTCAGGTGCTCTTTTCCCTCCCTCTTCCTCCTGTTCCCATCCTCCCATTCATCACACCCTCCAGAGTTCTCTTCGGCTTGTATAGGGGCACAGCCTTCTTATTCCCCAGAATCACTAATCGGAATGGTTTGAGTAGAGCTGCAGACGCCTGGATCCAATGGGAGACTGAAGATTTACAAGTGTGGTGGGTGTCTCGGGGAGGCCATGGTGGAGAGGCAATTATTGGAATAATTTCAATATGAAGCCAGAACATCACTAAGCAAGTGCCACTTTTGTTCCCTGATTTTTGCCCTGTTACTCATGCAAATGTTATGCAAAGTATGGTCTAGAACTTCCTACACTCCTCCTTTTTTTGGGCCAACTTATTTTCTCAGAATGTAAAAGATGTTTCTAGCAGTGATACAGGGTTCTTTGCTTCCAGGGAAGGATCCTAATTCTGTTCCTGGTTGCACAAGCCATGAGGATGGCTGTCTTGATGTCAGGTTTGGTATTTTGTCTCAAATACTGGCTTTCTTACTTAAATAAAATAATTCTTTCTCCTATCTATCTATCTATCTATCTATCTATCTATCTATCTATCTATCATCTATCTATCTATCTCCTTCTCTCTCTTGCTCTCCCTTTGTGTGCCTATGTATGTGCACTGTGTGCAGGTGCTTGAGGGAGCCAGTAAAGACTGTCAGATCCCCTGGAGCTGAAGTTACAGGGAGCTGTGAGCCACACAACATGGATATTGGCAACTGGGCTCAGGGTGTCTGGAAGAGTAGCAAGTGGTCTTAAGCACTGAGCCATCTCCTGGGCCTTAGGTCTTTTCTCTCTGGCTTCTGCTTTCCTCCTACCCTCACACTCAAGCAGCATCCTTGTAGTGCATGTGCTTGCTTGTCCCATCTGCTTTCCACATTTCCGTGTCTCAAGAAGCATCATGATATGCGGCCCCTGAAAGAACTGCTCCGTCTACTGTGGCTTTGATTCCGCAACAGCCATTCAAAACACTCACAGACCATTTGTCAGCACTGAGAGACAGGCTCCTCCTCTCCTTTTGGGTTATCCAAATTCACACTAGCGCCCACCATGCTCCCAAGGCCTCCTAACGGGAGTGTGGATTTTTCAAGCAGGCAGAGTGGCAGGGAAGTGTCTTTGAGTGACAAGGGCAGGGCACAGAAAGACTGATCAGCATGGTGCATGACCTGGCCCTGCTGAGCCCTAAATGAACCATTCATTCAGTGTGACACTGTAGCAATGGAACTGAGCACTCGGGGAAGTGCTTATTTATTTAGGGTGGAGGCAAGCTGGGCTAGCTTCCCTCCAGTCACTTGGAAGGGAAGAGGAAAACGGGGAAAACGCTAGGGCTGGCATCTGGACTCTGTGAATTATCAAACTGTGGCTCCGGTTTCAAAGGTGATGAGAGGAAGCTTGCCAAGGTGTCACAAAGGGTGGGCAACCACGAGGTCTGAGAGCTCCACAAAGCTCCGAAGTGGAGTGCTCTGCTTTGTTTGCACAGACTCTGCTCCCTGGGTGTACGAGTGTAATGATGTTCTCAGTGGGTCCAGTAATTAAAAAAACAATGTAAGAACATTGCTTTCAAGAGGAAAACAGAGAGTTCTGGAATCCTGAAGGCAAAGATGGCTTACTGTATTTTTATTTCTCATCTTCATAGCCCACAAATTCCAGCACTGCAAGAGGCAGAGGAAATATTCAGAGTACTTGTGAAATGATTTTTTTTTTTCTATTGCTCCCAACCAGATATAAAATAGAGCAAATCTGTGAATATTCGCTTAGGTGATATGGCTGGGCATTCGGAAGCTTGGGACTGATTTCTGCCCCTACCATTCACCTGCTCTGAGACCTGAGACAAGAAACTTCACTTTTCTGATGTTCTGATTCACCCTCTGGGCTTGGATTATATAACCTATGAACTATTTTTCAACTCTGAAAATCGAGTTGTTTGTTGCCATGGTTTAGGTGTGTTCTGTGCCAGGACTTTATGTGTTGAAAGCTAAGTGCCCTGACGTGAAAATGTTGAAGGTGGTTGGGCTTTTAAGTCATGGAGCATAGTAGCAGGTCATTTGAGCACCGTGCCTGGAATTTAATGCTGTTTTTAAGCGGCGTCGATGGATTCTAGTGAGGGGTGGCTATCAAAGAGCAAAAGTGATCTTTCACCAGGCTCTGGTCTTGAGGTCTTTCTTTCTCTCCTGTTTTCAGGGCACTATGATCCCATACACACCAAGATCCACACCAGAGAGGACCTGAGTCAGGCCAGTTTGTCAGAAGGCTGGAGAAAAATGACTCAGTGGTTAAGGGCACTTTCAGCTCATTGAGAGAACCTGAGGTCAGATGTCAGCATTCATGCTGTGTGGCTCAAACTAACTATAACTTTAACTCCAGGGGATCCCACACCCTATTCTGGTTTCTTTGGGCATATGCACATATGTGTTAATACTCTCAATCATACATACATACATACATACATACACACACACACACACACACACACACACACACACACAGAGGCAGACAGAGACAGAGAGACAGGGATTATTTTAAAATAAATACTTTTTAGAGAAATTCAGTGTGGTGGTTTTTTTAAAAAAAAGGAAGTGGCACTATTAGGAGATGTGGCTTTGTTGGAGTAGGTGTGACCTTGTTGGAGGAAGTGTATCACTGTGAAGGTGGGCTTTGCTGTCTCCTATGTTCAAGCTATGCCCTGTGTGGCACACAGTTTACTTCCTGTTGCCTGTGGATCAAGATGTAGAACTCTCAGCTCCTTCTCCAGCACCATGTCTGCCTGCATGCCACCATGTTTCCTGCCATGACAATAATGGACTAAACCTCTGAAACCGTAAGCTAGTCCCAATTAAATCTTTTCCTTTGTAAGAGTTGCCATGATCATGGTGTTTCTCCACGCCAATAAAACCCTGACTAAGATAGTCAGTATATGCGATACGAGACAAAGACCAACCTAATATCAAGACAGCAGTCTTCATATGTAGACCCAAGAAAAAAATAATGTTCCTTCTGTAGCAGAAAAAAAGTTCCTGTGTCACATGGAAATGCCTATATAAATCTCTGATGTTTGTCATGGAGAAAAGCATTGGTCTGAGTATTTCCACAAAGATGAACATCTCCTTTGTTGTGATCTGGGAATAAAATGTTACTACAAGTTAATGTATGGGAATAAATGGAGTACTTTTGGGGGGAGTTGTAAAATCTTGGGAAGATATGGTCTAGCTGGAGGAAGTAGAACTCTTGGGGTAAGAAAACAGCTGAGATTTGAGGCTTATACCCTGATCTTATTTTCTCCCTTGTCTGTGTTGCCTGATCTGTGGAGACCGAACAGGTAGCCTTCCACTGCTGCCAGCCCAGCCTTGGGTGGGCATCTATGCGTCCCCTGCCATGGTGAACAACACCCCAAAACTGAAAGCTGAAATAGATATTTTCTTCCTTTTTGTCAGAATATTGATTACAGTGACATCAAGATTAAGGAATGCCACTCTGTACCCAGAACTATACTAACCATTGATGAAGTATCTTGAACTTTTCCATTTGTTTCTTGAAGGCTTGTAGATAAAATGCAAAGAAGTAGAACAAGGAGAAGACAAATAATTGCCAAACTACAAGGCTGTATTTATGTTTATAATAATCTCCTAGAACTGGGACAATTCTAAAGAGGTCAGAGGAGAAATGATAATAAGCTGGCTCTTGAATGTTGGGCATAATTTAAATCCACTGTGAAAGGAAGACACTCTGGTGGGGTTTTAAGGAAACAAGTGTACAAAAAATAGCAGTGGGAGAAGCCAAGTGTTAGATAAAGCAGATGGGGCTGGTCCGACAAAAGCAGAGGCCGTTCTTGGAGAAAAGAGATGTCAAGGTTAGGTAAAATTTGGGTGAGTATCCGGAGCATTGAGGCCTCTCTGGGCAGCTGCTCAGGCTGTTTTGTTGGTGGCCACTAAGGAATTTGCAACATTGGAGGTGCATTCATGTGCACAGTAGATTGGAGACGGTGTGCTTCTGTCGGGATGTGAGTGCTTGTGGTGTTGCTATTTTCCTTCAAATATTGTCTCTTAAAAGGAGGAAGAAGTCTCATAAGTTCAAGAAGTTAATGAAACTTAGGAGGCCCAGGAAACTCTCTAAAGTAACAAGATTCAGGAAACACAAAAAGTGACAGATGAAGTTAGAAGATTTGTGAGACCCAAGATTAAAGAAGACGAAAATAATAGCTGGGAACAGGAGACTCAATAGTGCAGCTGCTTGCAAATTGGTCAGGGAGCTCCCATGATGCACTTTTCCTGAGCTGTCATTCATACTGAGGTGGGCTTTCCAGTGACCTTGATGCCTCTGAATCATCCATGCTCCTTTAAGCAATCAATAAACTCAAGGTGCACCTCGCCAGACTTCAGTGAAAACTTATATGATCTGTCATCAGTATCCTATGTGAGACAAATAGAAGTTTGTTCAGGGTTCCCCAGAAAAGTCACACAATAACCCTTATAAAGGCCAAGACATTACTGAAAGCAGCAGGAACAGAACCTTTTCTACATCCAGAAAACTCATGCTGGGATTCCAGCAATAGCACTGGCAGCTCCCACAAATAGTGGAGGGGCTCAGTCTGTGTGTTGTTGAACCATGGCAGGGACACACTGCTTTCCATTGACGTTTGAAATTTGAGGTTGAAACTT
Organism: Peromyscus eremicus; assembly: GCF_949786415.1. NCBI lineage: Eukaryota > Metazoa > Chordata > Mammalia > Rodentia > Cricetidae > Peromyscus > Peromyscus eremicus. The sequence goes on from NC_081418.1 coordinate 90,566,680, forward strand.
CTCATCAGAAAAGCCTGGAATTGGCTGGGGAGATGGCTGTGTATGAGTGTTTGCTGCACAGCCCTTGGCACTTAAGTCTAGAGCTCAAGTTCCTAGAACCTATATAAAAATCTAGGTGTGGCACTGGTGCCTGCAACCCCAGTGCTGTGAAGCATGGAGAAAGGAGGATTCCTGGAGCTAGCTGGATGAATCAAATTCACTGAGAGACCTGTCTTAGTTAGGTTTTCTATAGCTGTAAAGATACACCATGACCACGGCAATTCTTATAAAGGAAAATATTTCACTGGGGCTGGCTTACAATTCACAGATTTAGTCCATTGTTGTCATGGCAAGATGCTTGGTGGCATGTAGGGAAACATGGTGCTGGAGAGTAGCTGAGAGTTCAAATCTTGATCTTCAGGCAGCAGGAAGGCTGAGTTTCTAAGAACTCAAAGCACACCCCCTAATGACACACCCCCTCTGACAAGGCCACACCAACTCCAACAAGGACACACCTCCTAATAGTGCCACTCTCTATGGACCTATGGGGGCCATTTTCTTTCAAACCACCACACCAGCGCAAAAGAATAAGTCAGAGAGTGGTAAAGCAAGAAACTTAACACCTTCCTCTATCCTCTGTGTATGCACATGAAGTACACCTGTGCATGCACACATGCATGCCACATACATACACAATGCAAAAAATGAGTTCATATCAAAGGAAACCATCATCAAATATAAAAAGGGAAACCCTGACTGTGTCTCCTTGATATAATTTCAAGAGCTGGAGTCTTGGGATGGAGATTCTGCTACTCTGGTTGGGAGACATGGCATAAAAGGGTGGCACTGTGGAAGAGATTTAGTGAAGAAGCAAATTCTGAGCATCATAAGAAGGTCATAAAAATTTAGCTTACTGTGTTCTAGAACTGGAAAAGAACAGCTCTGGGGAGACAAGAATGGGGAAAAAATGTCCAAACAGATAAATGGAAGTGCTAGTTGCTGTAGGCAAGGCCACAGAAAGATGTGTCAAAAGGGAGTCTTTTATTAATGTAGGAAGTCTGTTTTTCAGATATGTATTCATTCTTTCCTTTGACTCGAAACTGAGATTCAGTATGAGGTATACAGTCCTTATATCCTCACTACCCCCTCCCAAAGCAATTAGAAATTACAAAAACAAAATATTGACCAAAGAAGAAAGGTGTCAAGATTAAAATTTTAAAAGATATTCAATGAAAATAGTTAAATGTGTGGAGACTCACTCTTCCTCTCCATGGGTCTGCAGGTAGTGGAGTGTGGGGCCTCAGCTTCCTTAGTCCCGATCACTACCTAAAGAAGTTACATCACCACCCTTCCTGAGCAGCACACTGTGTCAGGTGGTAAGCCAGCAGGTCCCCATGGATGATAGCATTTCACTGTAATCTGCAAAAGAGCTACAGTTATTTTCTCTAGTGTGCACAAAAACCAAAATGTGGAGCATTCCCATCTGTAGACTGCAGCTTACCGTAACAGTGCCTACTGCTGAGAGTGAGAAAGACTGAGAAACCCAAGTGTGTTGCTTAGTCTAGGATGCAGCCCTTGAAGCTGTTTCTATTATTGCCAAATAGCTCACCTTTTCTTGTTTCAGTCTTTTTCAAAATTTATTGGAAAAAAAATGTTTGGGGAGCTGGAGATATCACTTATCAGTGATGAATACTTGCTGCTCTTGAAAAGGACTTCGGTTCAGTTCCCAGCACAACAGCCCTTATCTTCAGATCCAGGGAATCTAATGTCCTCTTCTGACCTCCAGGGCATACTGCATATATTTAGGTACACACACATGAAGTAAAATAAAAGTAAAGTAAAGTAAATAGATGCTTTTGAATTTTTTTTTATTTTTAATTACGTGTGTGTGTGTGTGTGTGTGTGTGTGTGTGTGTGTGTGTGTGTATACACGGGCTCAGGTTTCTGAAAAATTCAGAGATATCAGATCCCCTGGAGCTAGAGTCACAGATGGTTGTGTGTGTTTTGGATTTTAACTTGGTTTCTCTGCAAGAGCAGTAGCAACTGAGCCACCCCACCAACCCCAACCCATTTTCTAACCACTAGAGGGCATTCCTGGCCAGTCTCTTGGTGCCCTAAGCACATCTCTTGATTGTATGGAGAGAAGCATTAGGACCTTGGTCTAACCCTTTCTGCCCTTGCCTCTTCTAGCTGGATCTTTACTCAGCAGTCAGAAAAGTTGGATCCCTCTCTTGTTCTGGAGTTCTGCATAGTCTAGAAGGATTCATAGCACCCCCCCACACACACACATACCTCATACACACACATGTTAGCTTCCCCTATCCCCTAGCCTGTTCCTGTTCTTCTAGCCTTTCTTAATGGCTCCTGACATGCAGGTATCCTTGAAGTCCTATAAAAATGTGATGTAGTCAGTTCATGGCCACTGTGGTTTTTGTTTCCTCTGCTAAGCATGTGTTTTCCTTATTTGTAGGTTGTTGTTGTTGTTGTTTTTTTTTTTTTTTTTTTTTTCTCATTCTCTTTAAGTCAATCTTTATCCGCTTGGGTCACCATTACAAAATGTCACAGGCTGGGGTGGCCTCACAAAAGTTTATATTCTTACATCTCTGGAGGCTGGAAGATCAAGATAAAGGTTCTTGGTGATTCAGTTCTTCTTTTCTGATTTCAGTGGGCTGCCTTTTTGCTATTTGCTCACATGACCTCTCTTCCAACCATGAGTGTTGAAACAGGAACTCCCTCATGGTAAATGGCACATGCTTATGACCTAATTGAACAGCAATTGCAACTCAAATGTCTTTTCTCAAAATATTATCAACTAGAGGCTAGAGTGTCACCATACAACACTTGAAAGGACACACGCTTTTGTTCTGTAAGAAGGTTCTTTTGCTTATGTGTCTTATTGCATACTTCCTAGACTGCACTATTTTAAGTAAAACTTCTTGATCCACCAACCTATCTCATCCTTCTTACAGTAATTATATATGATATAGTAAGTAGGTGTTCAAATACCTTCCATGGATCTCCTCTCAACTGGAATGGTTGTTACCAATGACAGAGTAACATTTTTTCTTCTGAGTATATAAATTAATCATAATTTATTTTGAATATTGGAAAATGAAATACTTTTAAATGTTTTATTTTATCTCTCTGTCCCTATGTCTGTCTGTCTGCCTGTCAGATGTTGGGACACAGTGCTTGTGTAGTTGCCAGAGGACCAAAGAACAATTCACTAATCTGTTCTCTCTTTCTACCATGTGGGTCCCAGGCATGGAACTCATGTTACCAGGCTTATGAGCAGCACCTTTATCTACTGATCCATAGACATAATCCAAAATGTTTAGTCTATTTTCACTGATTGTAATATCTTTGGACCCATAGATAGGACATTTGCTCTAGTTTTTGTCAGAAATCCTTTACAAATCAACAAACAAAAATCAGTCAGCTTTTGGCCCAAATGCTCAAGGCCTATGAACTCCCCTCACTGAGAAGACATTCCATTTTGTCCTTTGCTCTGGCATCCACTCAGCCCCAGCAGAGGAAAGCGCTGCTAGGAACTTAATTAGAAAAAGAAAACTCACAACAAACCTGCAAACACTTGAAATGAATTTACCATCCCTACTATGAGGAGAAATATCTCTGTTGACAATCAAGGTGTGCTCTACTCATGTAAAAACAATACAATTGACTGGATGAACTGAATTCTGAATGTTGTGGGAAGATGGGTGCCTTATTTATTTATTTATTTATTTATTTATTTATTTATTTATTTATATTTGTTTAGCCAAATGGGGCATTGTATCCCCATTTTGAACATTTCCTAAGTAGATAAATGTGATTCTGTTTGTCAATGGAACTCCAACCTTGCCTCTTTATAACTAATACAGCCATTTGTGCGTAATCTATGCACAGCTCTGCAGTTCCCTCAGAGTCCAGACTTTTGGCTGATTCTGTAGATTATCTAGTAGACAGTTCCTTTTCCTCACCTTATGAGTTTTGTGGGTGAACAGAACACTAAGTCTCCCTGGGTAACCTTGAAGAAAGCTTTGAACTGTGTAGTAATCACAGTCCATTGTAATTGCCAATGATCTCGGCCAAATCCAGGTATGAATTACAGTGACCAGAACTGATACATTCATCGGACTCAGAAATCACTTTCTTCTTCAAGGTCTCTTGGTTGGAGACAGAGCACACAAGCTGAACACAGCAGTGGTGGAAAAAAGCATGAAGGGGTCTGGCAGTTCTCCTTTCCACCTCAAATCGCAAAACAGAACTGGAATTGTCTTGTCACTTTCTGAATTCTCATTTGCAGATTTCAAACACATATTCAAACAGTTTACACCCACTGAGTAATGCAACAGTGTAACTCCCATACAAGGTTTGACTTCCTGGAATGATCTGGAAAGGTAGAGCTAAAACCATTAACTTGTAAGTATATTCAAAACTTAAATGAAAAGTTCAGTGTTTTTGTATTTCTGGTTTGTAATTGATCACTCTTACACCCTTTTACAAAAAAGGGTTCTCTTTTTAATTTACATGTGAGAAGCATTTTTGACCCCAACTGAGTTTAATGCAGAATGGAACTAACCTTTCCTTCTGGATATTGTCTAGTCTTTGAAAAAGTTACCTCTGAATTTTGTTTAAACTGAAGTTGCTGAGAGGTCTTTTGTTGCTTGACTAAACTTGACAAGGGGACTCAAATTCTCATCAAGGTGTTGGCTTCATTTAATACATTAAGGATGTAGAGAATAATGGATAATGGTTCATCAGAGCAACTTTGTAAACTACCAAGATAGAAAAGATACATTTCATAAGCATATGTACGTGTGTTTAATATGTCTATTGTATGTATGATTATGTGTGGGGGGGAGAAGAGCACGAACACATGGGTGCATGTGTGTAAGTCAGAAGACAGCTTTGGATGTGGATGTTGGTCCCTATCTGTCTCTTTGTTTGAGACACAGACCTTGATCTTACCTCTGTAATGATAGGCTACTTAAGTCAAGAGCTTCAGGGGATTCTCCAATTTCTACTGCCTATGTCACTGTAAGATGCAGTAGACAGACACAGTCTACTATATTCAGCTTTATATGAATTCATAAGATCTGATCTCCTGCCCTCCTGCTTGCCCAGCCAGCACTCTCTCCACTGATCCATCTCCTCCACCCCAAATTGTATAGTTTTATCTAGTAGTATGTCTAAAAATCCTGCAAATTGTAGCATATCTATACAGCTTCTAAACACAATACTGATTCTAGTGACAATAGATTTGTATGGACTGAGACATGGGAAAAAGTTTGTTGGTCATCTTCAAATATATGCAGTTTCACAGACTTAGATATAAATCTAAGTTGTTATATAGACCCGAGAAGTCACAAAAGGATGGATTCCCATGAATTATCAACTTGGCAATACTTGGATTATATTTTCCAGGATAAACAGACAAGAAGCATCCCTACTTACCATATTCACTAACAATCAACTTAACTATGTAGTCTGGAAGCTCCTTTTCTCTTCTCTCTCTTATGAATTGTTTTATTTCCATGATTTGTCATGTCAGGGAGGTGTCCTGCATATGTTAAAGCATTCTCAGATTTTTTTTCCAGATAAAATTATACCAGGGAGAGGGGCTCTGATCTGAGTGAGCCTTACTGAACAGGAGTTAGCTATTTTCATTGACTTTCCCAGTAGCATTCACTTCTCTCTGACCTATCCCTCTGCTTTTCATTTGCATTCTAGTCTGGCTTAAGGAGAGTTGATTGCCTGTCCTGTATTGCTTCTTGCACAGTGTTGATTTAGTGGTAACCCTGGGCTATATAATTCATCTGCTCCTTGGCCCTGTAAAGGCTTGGCTTATATGGTGTACATACCAAATAGCTATCTAGTAACTTTAGTCCTAGGTCAATAAGTGCAGCAGAGGAAAATCCTTACTCAAGAGATGTTCCCAGTGTAGTGGTATTCTAGTGATGGCTGACTATATGAGGTAGACCATTGGTGGTTGTTGTTATTGTTTTTGAGACACGGTTTCTCTGTCTAGCCCTGGCTGTACTAGAACTCACTCTGTAGACCAGGCTGACCTTGAACTCACAGAGATCTGCCTGCCTTTGCCTTCTGAGCGCTGGGATTAAAGGTGTACACCCACCATTTTTTACATGGTGTGATTTGGGGGTAGACTATAGAGAACGTTATTACATGTAATGAAACCTATAATGGGATTGATATTTGAACAAACACTTGTGTGTATGTGTATTTCTGTATGGCCCATATATACTTATAGATAATATGGAGAGTTATTATTTATAACAGCCATTTTTGGGGGTTTGAATCAGTGAATTTAGTAAGCATGTAGTAAGGAAAAATAAAAGAATGAACAAGTGGCAGATTAAAGAAGCAGATAGATATTAAAACATCATCAAATTGAGCACTCAAAACATCTTGCAGAAGGCAACTAGGCAGTCAGCTGGAGTTCCTGATAGACAGAGTCCTGGACAGAGCAAAGTATTCACTTGGGTGATACATACAAGTAAAAGAATAAATAACAGAAGACAGAGATGACATCATCAACTCAGGTGTCAGCACCATCTAGCAGAATCACCCTGGTGAAGTTTGGGGCATCCACTGGAGTTCTCCATTAAGATTTTACTCTATGATTAAGCTTCTCATGGCTATACTTCTGGTTTCTTTTTCCCACTATAGGTACATGTATATCATGGAACAAACAACAGTAATACCTGTTGGAAATGGTTTATTTTCTAGCTGTTGTCAAGGTCATGATGGTTTTACTCTTAAGCTGTCTTCATGTTCTCTTCCCTCCCTGTCACAAAGTTAGGGCCGCCAGCTTGTACCCAGACAAGAGACTTTGGAGGCAATTTGACACAACCATGTTTGAGCCTGAAATAAGTAACTACAAATCACTTCCTGAGCCAGCTTCTCAGTGATTTAAAACAGCAAGTGACAATTTACTAATATAATGGACATATCCATTTAATCACTTCTGAGCCTTTTGGCTGAGACTAGGTTTAATATCTGTTCTTATCAGTTTAATATGCATGTCTATTTATCTCTCCACACAAGTGCTGAGAAAACAGGCTCGGGGGTCTTACGGGCTGAATGGATGTGTTTCTCCTATTTGTTGAAGGCCTCAAAGCCAGCATCTTTGCTTACAGTTGGAAAGTACTTATACCCCCATGAGATCCTAAGAGTGGGGCCTGATCCTGTGAGATTAGCATTCTTAAAAGAAGAAATGCTAGAGTCTCCCTCCCCCAACAGTGTAAGGAGATTTTCTGATTCTATCACATGATTCCTGGCAGACAAAGACAGAAATTTTATATAAAGTCTCAGAGAAGTTACAGAAGAACTGAGATACCAACACTCACTTTTCCTACTTTCTTTTCCTCTCCCTGTAGTGTCACGCCTTCATAAAGTTGAGTTCATCTTTCAAATGCAATTGCTCTGCCCCTGAGCTACATCCCCAACCCTGCCCAAGAAAATGTCAACTGTATTTTTTTCCCAAATCCTTGACAGTGCTAAGCATTATTTAAAACTGCCAAACTGAAAGGTGAAATTAGAGGGTATGCTTACATTCAGAGTGAAGACATCCATTCTGTTGCAGGACTCATTATAGGATCATGAGGTGTTATTTTTAGATCAAGATCTTTCCAAACAAGACGTGTAATCAGATAGTTCATTACCATCCCATCCCCTGGAGAAACCAAATGCCTTTCACCAGGAAGGACAACACAGACGCTGGCATCTCACCAGGCCACGCCTTGGTGCATCATTTCTAATCTGGATAGTATATCTGCTGTGCAGTACTACTCACTTCCTTGTCAATGGAACTCTGGCATGGGGGTGGATAAGACTGGTGTTCTGAGTTGTGGCCTGCTGATGCACAGAGAGGAAATGATGCTTGCTTTCTGTGCAGTGGTTAATAGTGACTGTCACCTTGACAGGGTCTAGAATCTGCTATTAACCTCTTGGCATGTCTGTGAGGGAGTTTCTAGGTCAGGTTAACTGAGATTACCCCTCTCGAAATGTAAGCAGCATCATTCCGAGGTCTGGGATTCTTTACCAAATAACAATGAAAAAGAAAATAAACAAGAGCAACCACATCTCTTTACTTTCTGTCCAGCTGTCTTAAGCTCCTGCAACCAGGACTTACCTGCCCTGTGAACCAGAACAAGCATTTCCTCCATTGTTACTTTGTCATGTATATTTTTACAGCAAGAAAAAGCGTAACTAGTATGCTATTTCACAACTTGCCAGGATCTAAGATGGATCTTGATATCTAGTTTTGGGTGAACTTATTGATTTCCCTACTGTTCATTTTCATTTGAAAATATTCTCTTAAAACGTTTTACCTATGCCTTTAATCAGCACAATAAGCTGTAGAAGGCTCTAAGGATTGTCTCTCTCACTAGTTGTTCATATTTTTCCATTTTCTATTCATGTTTTATTACACAAGAAAGTCTCTCACTCTTTAAAATCCGTTGCAGATTCTTCCACCTGGTGGCCAGCTTCCTTGTGTGCTGTCATATTCTCAAGGTTTGGATTTCACTAAGTATTTCTGATCATACACAAAATATTCTCCATGTTGGAAGATTGATTGGGGTCAGAACATGCTCCACAGTCTATATCTGAATACTTGAGTAGGCTTTTAACTCAGCCCGAAATATTTTGCCTCATTCACCTATTACTACTGTCATCCAGACCCATACCTCATCCTTCTCTTTGCGAACCTGTTAGTTGACTCCTGTAGAGAAAGGTCAACTTTGTTGTAAAATATTATGTTAAGATGTGTTGCATTTGTTTATGCTGTGGAACATTTGCTTAATGATGCAAAGATGTGTTGCATTCTTTCACGTTGCATTTGTTTAACTCTGTGAACCTGTGTTCCCTTGCCTGTCTAAAACACCTGTTGATCTAATAAAGAGCTGAACAGTCAATAGCAAAGCAGGAGGAAGGATAGGTGGGGCTGGCAGGCTGAGAGAATAAATAGAAGGAGAAAAAGGGAAAAAAGAAGAAAGAGTGAGAGATCAAGGAGCTAGAAAAGAAGGGACCAGCCTCCCAACCACACAGCCAGTCACAGAGTAAGAGTGAAAATAAGATATACAGAAGTAAGAAAAAGAAAAAGCCCAGAGGCAAAAGGTAGAGGGGATAATTTAAAGTTAAGAAAAGCTGGCAAGAAACAAGCCAAGCTAAAGTTGAACATTTATAATTAAGAATAAGCCTCGTGGTGTGATTTATTTGTGAGCTGGATGGCAGGCCTCCAAATGAGCCAAAGAACAAAAACAACCAAGAACACAACTTTTGATATTATAGCAAAAGAAAATCACACACAGGCTATTCAAAGATGTTTCATAAAGTCTCCTTTACTTTTTAAAAATGATGTTAATATTTTTTTACCTGTTAGTTACTCTTTCACAAGATAGGACTTTGTGGGAGAAAAAAAGGTGAGATGTGTAGGTTTAAACTGCCTCAGCTTCTTTTGTGCGGCATGTTGTATTGGTACTTGGCCTTCAGAAAGTCTGTGTGACTGTTCTGCTAACCTTATATGGCTTGTTATCTATTTCCTCTTCTTTCATTTTAAAATACAAGTATTAACCATATGTTTCTTTCCTTCTAGATACAAACTTGTATCTTAAGATCTTGCTTAAGATCACCCTGAAGATTAAAGGTTATTTTTGGAAAGTCAGCAATATCAGTGGTTGTCCTTTAACATGAAAAGAAGTGTCATGTTTTCATCAAATTTAGTTTGTAGCTCATTTTCAGGATATTATGGCTTTAGGACAATGAGGTCCAATGGAAATGTTTGTAAAGACCATCTTGATCTGGAATCAAGAGGAAATGTGGAATTGGGGGAAAGGCCAGGAACCAGCACTATAGCCAAGAAGAAATCATATTTCTGCCTGACTGTATTAGTCAGGGTTCTCTAGAGAAACACAACTGAAAACACACACACACACACACACACACACACACACACACACACACACACACACTGTTAAAGGAGATGTACTTTTCATAGGTTAACATAAATAGGGCTTGGTAGTCTAACAATGGCTATCTGCACACAGGAGAATCTATCCATGAATCTGGGCACTTCAGCTTCCCATTTGATGCTGATAGCCTGGAAGATTCCTAGGGAGCTGCTGGTCCTCAGTAACTGTTGGAAGAGTGGAGAATCTCGAGTCTGAAGTCAATGGAGAATGGTGGTAGTAGTAGCAGCAACAGAGAGAGATGCACTACCAACAAGTTGTGAGGGCAGCAAACAGCACTGACTTTTTTCTAGACCTCTTTATATGTGTGTCTTCTTCCAACAGTGAGGGACTATCTTCTCTATTCAGTTAATACTTCCTGGAAATGCTCTAATGCACCTGTCCAAAGGCATATCTTTTAGTTGATTCAGGTCACATAAAGTTGACCTTCAAGTTTAACAAAGATCACACAGATATTCAAAGGTGTTTCCTGTTATCTCTTGGACTTTTCAAATAATCTTTACTAGATTGTAACAATCTAGTCCTATTGACATTGCTCATTTTTGTTGTATTTGAAAGCTAACTACCAAGTTTACAGCTGTTTATCTGAGTATAGCATTCCTTTGTCCTCTGGTAGTTTTTAAGCCTTTCTTCTGGCTTTGATTTTCAGTTGTTGAACTACGCTCTAACCAAGAATGTGTTTCCTTGACCTCACCCTTTGGAGTATTCCACACTGTGATAGTTAATCTTGATTGACAACTTAGCTGGATCTGCACTCGCCTCGAGACACATCTCTTCAAGTTTCTCTGAGGGAATTTCCAGACAAGCTGAACTGACAAAGGAAGACCAATAATAAACATGGGTGGAATCATCCAATGGGCTGGTATCCAGACTGAGTAAAAAGGGGTAAAGGAGAAGGCCAGATGAATGCCATAATTTCCTGCTTGCTGTTTTCTAATTCTTATAGATACAAGCAATCTCCCCAGCCTTATGCTCCTGCAGCCACAGATGAGATTGCTCTCCTTACAGTGCCTTCTCTGTGGTGGTGAATTGCTTTCCTATCAATTGAGAGTTTTTCCTCCTTCAAGTTGTTGAAGCCAGATGTTTTAGCATAGCAATGAGCCAAGGAACAAACACCCCCACCCCCCATTATTAGATTAAAACCTTTTCATCTAAGAATAAAGCAAGCATAGTTTGGTCAGCATAGAAGTTTATTGAAAATTTTTTAATTATAATATCGATTCTCAGACATATTGGACAGGATCCTTGACACTCTTAATTTTTTAGGACCCCAAAGAAGTATTATTTGTATAAATTTAAAATGTAGGTATTAGTCATGTTAAAAAATAAATTGCATGAACTTTAAATTACAAGAGGCTCAAGCACACTTCAACTAACCATCAAAGTGATGACATTGTTATATGTTGGCTATATTTTCATATTAGTTTGACACGAATAGGATCATATGGGAAGAAAGAATTTGAGAGAAAGCCTCCATCCTATTGGCCTGTAGGTAAGTCTGTGGTGCATTTTCTTCATTAATGTTTGATGTGGGAGTGTCCATCTCACTGTCGGTGGTGCAGCCTATGGAAAGCAGGTCAAGTGCTATGTAAAAAGCATTGTGAGCCAGCCATGGAAGACAGTAAGTAGCAGGAGCAGTTCTCCATGATTTCTGCCTCTAAGTTCCTGTTTCTACTCCTGTTTTGAATTCCCCTCATGATAGATTGTGATCAAGAAATGTAAGCCAAACATACCCTTGACTCCACTAGTTATTTTTAGCTATTAAAAATATTTTAGATTTACTTATCTTATTTCATGGGCATGGGTATGAATATTTTGTGTGCAGGAACAAATGTGTACCATGTGATGCCCGGTGCCTGTAGAGGTCAGAAGAGGCATCAGTTGCCCTGGGAGTAGAGTTATACTTGGTTGTGAGGTACCATGTCTGTGCTGGGAACCAAACTCAATTCCTTGGCAACAGCAACAACTTCTCAAAGTCTCTAGACCCCTGATCCTGGTTTTTATCACAGCCATAGAAGTGCAAACTAGGATAGCTCATGTGCCAGGTAGCCGCTAGAAAAGTCTGTTATAAGCTGGAAAGAGAAGAAGAGCATAAAAAGCTAAGAATTCCTTAGCATTGCCATAAAAACTGTTCCCTTCACGTCTCTGAATATCTTCAGGAGACTCTGAGCAGTCGTTGCCTGCACTTGGGAAACAGTGAACCACAACCTCTGTAGACTCTTTAGCGGCTTTGTTCTGAAAGGGAGGAATTAATGCCAAGAGGTCTAGGAAACTCTGTAACTCTATCTCCTCTTCATCTTACGCAGATACATAGTATGGCACTCTTGACTAACTTTCCACAAAAGAGTCATCACCCTAGTCCATATTAGCCTTCTTTCTGATCGACATAGATCTGACTGGTGGTTGGTGTTAGTTCAGTGCCTAGAGATACGAGTATGGCTTAATCTAAGCACCCAGGAAAAGCAGGCAATAGAAAGAATCAAAACCATCACTCTGTGATAGGGTTGGTCTCAACTGGTGTGCCATACAGGAGCCCTGTTGTAAGTTCTAACAGGTTGGTTGGGAAAGTACAACTCAGACTGATCCCTAAGAGGCAAACAGACAAGGATAAAGGGCTAACGGTAGATTGATGTACTTTTCACTTAAACACTTAAGATGGCTGATTTCCAGACTTTTCTTCTCTAGGACCTGACCTTGGTAGACTGACTTGGCAATCCTTATTAAAGGGAACTGGTCTGCTGGACATTCAAGTCTTGCACTGGAAGGTTTCTGTGGTGAAAAACAATCTGCTTCCCTGTCTTTGTCTAGATCATCCAGTCCCCTGTGAATGAACAAACCAGCCAGTTCTGAGGGATAAAGGAAACTCAGCCGACCCCCAAACATATAAAAGCACAGACCTAGCAGACTCAGACCCCGTCTTGGCCACCTTCTCAACCCAGGGAGCCTATCTCCTTGTGTACTTTTCCATGTGTTATGCTTCTGCATTCAATAAAACCTAAGTGCTAACTTTTTGCTTTTCCTGCTTTTTTTTTTTATTTTGTAATACAGTTCAGTTCTATATATCAGCCACTGATTCCCTTGTTCTCCCCCCTCCCGCCCCTCTCACCTTCCCCCCAGCCAATTCCCCATTCCCACCTCCTCCAGGGCAAAGCCTCCCCTGCAGACTGAGATCAACCTGGTAGACTCAGTCCAGGCAGGTCCAGTCCCCTCCTCCCAGGCCGAGCCAAGGGACCCTGCATAGGCCCCAGGTTTCAAACAGCCAACTCATGCAATGAGCACAGGACCCTGTCCCATTGCCTGGATGCCTCCCAAACAGATCAAGCCAATCAACTGTCTCACCCATTCAGAGGGCCTGATCCAGTTGGTGACCCCTCAGCCATTGGTTCATAGTTCATGTGTTTCCATTCATTTGGCTATTTGTCCCTGTGCTTTATCCAACCTTGGTCTCAGCAATTCTCGCTCATATAAACCCTCCTCATTCTCCCTAATTGGACTCTCAGAGCTCCACCCGGGGCCTAGCCATGGATCTCTGCATCCAGATCCCTCATTCGTTGGATGGGGTTTCTAGCATGACAATTAGGGTGTTTGGACATCCCATCACCAGAGTAGGTCAGTTCGGGCTGTATCTCAGACCATTGCCAGCAGTCTGTTGTGGGGTTATCTTTGTGGATTTCTGTGGGCCTCTCTAGCACTTTGCTTCTTCCTATTCTTTGGAAATCAATATGGCGCTTTCTTAGAAAATTGGGAATCCATCTCCCCCAAGATCCAGCTATACCACTCTTGGGCATATACCCAAGGAATGCTCAACCACACCACAAGAGCACTTGTTCAGCTATGTTCATATCAGCATTGTTTGTAATAGCCAGAACATGGAAACAACCTAGATGCCCTTCAACTGAAGAATGGATAAACAAAATGTGGTACATATACACAATGGAATACTACTCAGCAGAGAAAAACAATGACATCATGAGGTTTGCAGACAAATGGATGGATCTAGAAAAAAATCATCCTGAGTTTTCCTGCCTTTTTTATGCTTTAAACCTGCAGAGAAAATAATGAATTCGTACAGATCTGGAAGGCCTCACTATGATGGCCTCAGATTCATGTTACATTGTAACTGTCTTGGGAAGATTGAGACATATGAATTTACAGCATACCTGAAAGTTTTCTATACTTTAAGCCTTTTGACTTCCACAGTAGATGTTAACAACTCTCCTCTCCCAATAACTTCATACCCCACCCTCGTATATTACTTCTTGCTCCATCATACACTAGGATTCCAATAAAGACTCAAAAAGGTTTTGGATGGTGTTGGAGAGTTCATTAGAAAGGTTATTATCTTGGACAGATAGACAGAGAGGCAATAGCATGGTGGGAGTTCTGAGTAGGGTTTAGACATAGTCAACAGACATAGGCAGGGTCGTACAGTCTCTAATAAAAGGAACAACAGTCCACACGACAGAAGAGGGGTCTTATACTTAACTCTGAGGAAGAAGAAGGTTTCACAGCACAAGCCTGCAACAAGATTCTCTGATTTCAAGCAAAAGGCAGGGAAAGAGGAGAGTAATAGATGTGTGGCCACCGAAATTCCTTTTGAATTTGATGTAAACTCAAAACTTCGCTGGGTAAGAGAAGCTGGCTCCGGGAAGTCTGTAAACTAGGGACTCACAGACAATGCCTCAGTAGCTTGCCTATGTATCTAAGAGGAAAATGTCTGCAACAGATATTGGGGCCTAACCAGGGACTGGATTTCTAACATTACATTCTTACGGTATCTTCATTCTCTCTGCATCAAAAGTTAACTAGTTTAGTGTTAGAGAGAAGGCTTCTCAGTAAAGAGCACTGGCTGCTCTTCCAGGAGTCCCATGTTGGCTTCCTAGCACCCACATGGTGGTCACAACTGTCTGCAACTCCAGTACCAGAAGAATCTATTCCCTCATCTGGACTCTGTGTGTACCAGGCATGTCCATGTGCACAGACATACAAACAGGCACTCACCTACACCAATGGAAGTAAAACAAAATTTTCTTTGAAAAAAGTTATCTATTTTAGCCCTAACTTTTAAGACCATACTCAAATCTGAATGTTAATGTATTTAAGAATATTAATCATCAGTATTACTTGGACCTAGGTAACAGCCTCTTATGTCTCATAGGTACAGCAGGAGCCTTCAGTAGACATCTGTTTCTAGTTTTAGAAAAAGCCCCACTGTGTATGAGTTACCCCGAAGGATCCAAGGTAAGAGTAATTCGGGTCCTGTGATTTTGGCGAAATGAATAGCACTACCAACAAGTTTCTGAGTGAAGGAATAGAAAGGCCATGGGAAATTTGGGTGCAACTCCCGATTCTGCAACTAAATGCCTAAACACGCTTAAATTCAATGTGTAAATCACTTTTGCAAGGACGCTTTGAACTGACCTATAAAAGGAACTCTTCACTGGTTAAAAAGCCAGAGGTGAGCTTTAATATGCTATTGCTTCTATTTTATGACAGGGTGCCTTTATCCTCAGCCTACAGCCTCTGTGTATCTATGTTGCCAGTTCTATGTAGATCACCCGCCCTTGACCTGTTCTTGCTTCATTTTTAAATTATTTCTTCCCTTCCAAATACAAACAGAAGCTCTCCTGACTAAGTTTGCACTTAGGAGTAGAGCTTTCAACACAGAATCAGCTATCACAAAGGTTGTCCTTGAACAAGAAGAAATGTCTTCTGCCTTTGTCTAATTTAGTTCTTTACTCCTTTTCAGAGTATTAGGACTTCAAGATAATGAGACCCAATGGGAAAAATAATGATAGTTCAAGCTTGGCATGGCCTCAAGAGATAGAGGGTGGAGTGAGGAGAGAGACTGAGAACCAAGTCTGCAATAAGGAAGAAAGCATGTCCAAAGGATTCAATGATGTTTCTTTCACATCTTCTACACAGCCACAAAAACATTTTCATTTTTCTTGCATTATAAAGTTCTAAATGTCTGAGGGGGGCATGTTTGTGTAGAGCGTGAGTGTGTGTGTGTGTGTGTGTGTGTGTGTGTGTGTGTGTGTGTGTGTGAAGGCTAGATGCCAATGGCTAGGTTTGCCTCCATGGCTCCTATGCTAGGGTTAAAGATGCACACATGCTCAGTTATAACGTGAGCTCCCGGAATCTGAGTGCAGTATTTACATTTTCCTGGCAGACACATTACTACCCCAAGTACCATAAAGTTCCAGCTTCAGTGGTATTTATCTGTCCATGTTTTTATTATTTAAAAGTTAACAAAGAGCCCTACTTTTGCTTAGTTGAAAGTACAATGTCTTGTTCCCTCTGGCTGTTTTTAAGCCTTTTCTTATCTTTTGTTTGTAGCAGATAATTCATGTCATGTCTAGCTCCGCTTTTCTTTCTTTCTTTCTTTCTTTCTTTCTTTCTTTCTTTCTTTCTTTCTTTCTTTCTTTCCTCCTTCCTTCCTTCCTTCTTCTCCCCTCCCCCATCTCTTTCTTTCTGTTTATTCTCTTTAAGAATTCTAGTATCTTTTAAAGCTTTATTTGTTATTTTTATGTGTATGTGTGTAACTGCTCAAATTTGTGTGCACCATATGCATACAGGAGTCCTAAGAGGCCAGAAGAGGGCATTGGATCCCTGGAACTGAAGCTATAGGAAGTTATAAGCTGAAATGTGGATGCTGAGAATTGAAATCAGGTCCTCAACAACATCAGCAAGTGATTCAACCACGGAGCTATCTCTCAAATCTTTAACTTGATGTCTTTGTCTTTCATCTTTTAGGAAAATCTTAACATTATTTTCTCAAATATTTCATGTGCTTATTCTGTTTTTGCCTTGTGAGCTTCTACTTACATTTACATCATAATATTTCACCTTGTCCTGAATTTTCCTTAATTTGCTATGAGGTAGTATTTTATTAAACATCACCATATCAATATTACATTTCCTTGTGTTCAGTCTGCTTTTGTATACATTTACTGAGTTGTTAATTTTAGTTATTATCCTCCCCAAACTCACGTTATTCTTCCTCTTATTTCTATCCTATTTTTTAAGGTATATCTGCACTGTAAGAGAAGTTTTAGTATGCATGTTAGCCATCTGGGTCAACTCACTGGCCTTAACTCCAGTGATTCCGGATTAGATTTTATGGTGTGAAACCGAGAAATATGCATTGACCAAACACCATGTTTATTTGAGCTACAGATCTTGAAAACAACAGGGCTAAATAATGTTAGCATGACAATCACAGAATACATGTTGTGGAGAGAATAATTAGTTGCATGGGATTGGATGTAAAGTCCCTTTAAAACATCTTCTCAAACTCACCCCCAATTTGATGGTATAATGCCCTGTCCATTAACTTACATTTCACCCTTGCCTGCATCTCACCCACTGTGCAATTATAATATGTAGAGCAGGCTACATTATCAATATGCATGACCTATCAAATGGTAGACAAGGTGAACCAGCTAATATCCCTAGGAGGAATTTTCATTTTGCATATCATGACTTTTATCTTAATATTATGTTGATATTCAGTAATGTTGGGTAAGCAATATTTGATTCTGCCAATTGCCACTTGATCTCATGTTTTCAACAGGACTAATGTAACAGAATTTTGACTATTTGCATGGGCAAGGTCAGCAGTTACCTCACATTTTACCATGACCAAATTAAAGAGAGAAGAGGGAAAGAAGTAAAGTAGATTTTCAAACCAGGAGGTATGGGTTTTTTTTCTAAAGAACACCTAAAGACAACCTCTGTGTCTGGACACAGAAAGGATCAAAGCTAGTGGAATTATTGTCAGAGAATTCATGCACAAGTATTTTACCTCAGTTACCTCAGTGTTCTAATGAGAGCATCCTGGGGACACCTATGAACCAGGTAATTAACTGCATGTCCTCCTTTCCCCTATGTGTGTTCACAGATGCTTAACCACAAGTCTTATCTCAGGTTCTCATTTTTGAAATATAAAGAGAATTTCTTGTCTCAAGGTACCTGGAGCTTTGGACTTCACATCCCTGTCAACTCTCAAATCTCTCAGGCTATAATGACAATCTCTTCCCCCTCTAAATGTTTAGCTTTAAGTGACTTCCTTGATAAATTCTACTCTTAGATTTTATCATAGTCTATCAGCATAGTCAAGGCCAACTGTACCACTAGAAAAACTCACCATCTCCAACTCTCAGATGTGGTCAGATTATTGAAACATTTCTAGGCTTTAGTTCTTTCACCACAGGAATATATGCATTTATACTGCATCAGTTATTATGAAAGATGAAGAATGAACTTAAGATTTGCTCAATCTCATGCCTGGTGCTGTAATGTAGTCAACTACTGGTGGATGGAGAAGTCATAGATCCTAGAGGAGAACCTACTACTGCCATTTTCCTTCTAAATACTTATCACTACATCCACATGTAAGTACAGCTCTCACCTCTAACCAGAAAAGCTTTTTTCCCAGCAGAAAGAGGCTAGTACAGACACCCACAACCAATTAAATTGCAGAGAATAAATGACCATGACATGCCAAGGTCCAATTAGTAAGTACATCTAAAATACAACCTTTCCTTTTTAGAAAAGAGCATGCCTCCAAAAGATGACAGCCAAAGAAGACAAAACATGATAGATTAAGGCAGGACTAAAGCCTTCATATCAAGGTTGGACAAAGCAACTCAATACAAAGAAAAGAGTCCCAAGAGTAGGCAAAAGGGTCAGAGATACACTGACTCTCACTATTAGGAGTCTCACAAAAACACCGAAATAACATATCCATAGAGGATCTGGTACAGCCCCATGCAGGGATAATAGGGAAGAAGGAAATAATATAATATAATCTCAAAAAATTAAAAAATAAAGTTAACTACAACCTTTTGATAAGAAGAAAAGATTATACTTTTGAAAGTTGGTCCTTGCTCTTTTTCCTGTTCAGTTTACTGAAGTTGGTTAGATTGTCATAAACAAGGGAGGCACTCTCTGGATTCGTAATTAAATACTGACAACATTTTGCTTCTGGTGTGATTTTTGTCTTGCTTTGGCCCACCTCCTATATATTATATGGTTCACTCCATATAATGTGTGCTTTATTTAAACCCATCAAACGCTTCATGTCCATCTTCCTGTGACACTATCTTGATGCCATGCAGCACATAGTCTTGGGTTCAGAGTCCAGGCCCCTCCTTAAGGTCCACCCAAAGAAACCAAATCCTTAGAGTTTTTACTCAGAGATTCCATTTGCTCCTGGAGGCTTTTACTTGTGAATCTAGAAAGAGAGAGTTTGTACACATTTTTTTTCAGACAATCAAAGCATATTTTCCTGTGCTCAAATCTTTCATAAACCTTGCTTTTTATAAGCAAGTGCCACCCCTGGCCTTGTGGCCTGGGAAGTGGTAGCAGGCACCACTACAAAGAACAAATATGTGATAGAGAGATGGGAAAGATCACAAAATGGAGCAGCTCATGCACTATGGAGAGAGGCAGAACTAGAGATATGATGGCAGTGACAGGTGAGAGAAGGGGCTAATATCTCCATGCTGTCACTGCCCAGTAGGGTGGGCTGGATGGTATACAACAGCCTAGAGCTTAAGGAGACACAAGCTCAGCCCCAAACCTACCACCTTACAGAGTGAGCCCCCTGGCTCTGGTCAGCAATGGAGGCCCGAGATGAGAGAAGTTTCACTTTCTCAATGGAACTTCCTCAGAGGACTACCATACCCATGATGCCACCAGAGGCCATGTTAGTGTTGATGGTCTATGCTGCTGCTCCAGGCCATGATAAAAACCTGAGACCCATGTGGACATGTGCCTTCTGTGCCACTATGGCTTGGTGATGTCTTCAGGCTTTGCTGCCTCAGGGTGCCATACTGATGTGAGTGACAAGTATAACCACCTGAAAACATGTCAAGGCTCATGGCCCATGCAGCTACTGAGGGCCATGAGTGAATCAGTGGTCCTGATACAGCCAAGGTCCATGTTGATGTCTATGGCCAGTGTTACCACTGAATCCCATGTGGATGACCATAGTCTGGACTGCTGCCTGAAACCACATTAACAGTGTGTGCAGTAGACCTAGCCCAGCCCCTCACAGGAGAACTATCCCCACCCCTCATTGGCCTACAACACTATGGTGCAGGCAGTGGCATGGGCAATGGAGAGCTGGCTCTGGTCACCACAAAGCTCTCTTCAGTTGATGACTTCCAGCACAGAGTCACCAGAGAAAGATTAATCCTCCTTTAGGGGACTGGTCAATAGGAATCTGACCATGCTCTAGTGAATATATGGAAAATACGAAATGGACTTTTTTAATCTGGCAGGGGAGGTCACAGGAGAGAGGAGGCAGACGTGAGAAGACTAGGAGGTGAGCATGATCAGTGTGCATGATGTGAGATTAGATTCCCAAATAATCAATAAAAAATAATTTTAAAAATATCTGAATGGAAAGCAAAGGAGATGCAATGAAATCCATTAAGCTAAATAAAGACATCAAAAGAATTATGAGGCTATTCCTACCAGGGAAAAAACATTCTATTCCTTTTTACATGCTATAAATAAATCATCCTTATTTGAAGTGCTAAAGTTTCTAGCCATATTTACATACCAGCCAAACTTTCATACATACATGAACATGTAAGAGGCTCATTTTCCCTGAACACTTCTGGCTTGAGACAATTACTGTCAGAATGTCCTGACATATATATATTCAAGTACAAAAACAGTTACGTTCTCATGAGTTTCTATCATTTTCTCTAACTCCGATCTCTAGTACATCCTCCAATTTTGTCTGTTGATTTTGTTGCATTTTCTTGGAATTCCTTCACTTAACCTCAGTTCACCACTCTGGCCACCTGCCTGGAAAAGAACAGTCTTGTAATCTGTGTTTGTAGTGGATGATAAATGTACCTCTTTAGTTTTGTCTCCATCATCTCTGTTGATAAGTACATAGGACCTCCACAGTCATCTTATGCTATCAGGCAGCATTTAGGACTAGAAAACAATTTCCCTTGTTTGTTTCTCCTCTTCCTTCTTATCCCTAACCTCACACATTCAAACATGCACACACACACACACACACACACACACACACACACACACACACACACATAGACAGAGAGACAGAGACAGAGAGAATGAAAAGGAGACGGAAGCAGAATTGAAGAAGAAGAAGATGGCAAGAAAGGAAATATATTTCTATTCAGCATCTGCATATACTAAACAAAACATGCAGTTTGTTGTCTCTTTCATCTATGGAAAATAATTGTTACAACACTGTTGAGTCTTTCTCTCCAGAAGACATCCCTCCTTCCTTGTCCTACCCTCAAGGTTATCTTTGCCATTATTAAAAATAACATTCAGAATTGAGCACTGGACTTTAGAAGAAATCTGGCTGTGTGGTGTGTCAAGTGTGACTACCTGTAGCTATCCACAAAGTAGAATGGCCCCTGGGAAAGGAAAGGCAAATGACAATGGTCTCTTAGAAATCATTTTATTTGGAGCCGACAGTCTTTCTAGAATCCATCAAGTGACCTCCTGTGCATTGGAGCTCTGTTTTCTAAGCCAGAAGAGCTGCAGGTAACAGCTTGAATGGCATTGCTTTATTTTTCTTTTAAAAGATTTCTCTCTGTTGTAAGTCAGGCAGCCTGGGGCAGCTCTCTCCAGCCTGCTTGGCTGAAGTTAAAAATCAAGATGTCTGGGTTTTTGCCCTCTGCCCAGATCTAACTGTGTGACATTTGTCACATCACTAAAACTTTGTGGACCACAGTTTCATTATTCTTGAAGTAAAGAGAGTATGTGTGCAATCTGGGAGATGGACTGTTACTATCAAATGTGACGATGTCGGTTATAGAGACACTTTGAAAATTGCAAGGGACCATAATAATGGAAGGATTCACTATCTTAAAAATGTACTGCTACTTTGGGTTTGATACAAGCCTGAATTTTCAGGGCTACAGCTTGCCATTGTTGACTACGTACCTCAGGTATCCATGGTAACAGTACTATGAGATTTGGTGATGGTTTCTATGAAGCTGTGTTTGCTATGTTGCCCAATTGAAATGACATTTCCTCAGACTTCCTCCTTCTTAGTTGGCTGGTAGCACTGAAATTCCTGTTTATTCTACTCAAAACACTTCTTTCTTAGCTACTGTGATAACCATCTTGTTGGTGTCCTCAGAGAGCTCACCTTAGCCCTTGTGCCATTTGTCAACCTGTCCTGTCTAGATGTAATTTTGCAGGGCTTAGTCCTGGGCCATCATACACTGTATTTACTTCCTACATAATCTTAAATCTTACTGCTTCAAATAACTTCTTGTAAATGACTTCCCAATATCCCATAGCTGTAGCCTTCTAAGGTCTTAAACAACAGTTCTTGAGGGCTCACAGGGAAACCCATGATCACCATGGCTTATGTCCAATGTGCTAAGCTTTTCCAGGAATGTAAAGTATCAATAACAAAATACAGCTATCACCTCAAAGAGAATAAATGATGGTTCATGATCCAGGTGTTAGTGATCATGACTCAGAAATGTGGTGTTTGGAGGAGCCAGAATTAATCACATTGCCATTGTGTTCTGTGACCATAGATACTCACATTTGACTAAAAACTGGTATTCTCTCCTACTCCCCTTGAAGAGAGAGTTGTGTTTTGTGTTAGAACTTGATATACTTGCTACATTCATATCATGTGATACTCTGAGGATGCTTGACTCTAGCAATCCATGCATTCATACAGAAATTATAGCATCAGCTTTCATATCTTCTTCCCCACTTGTATTTAATTCATCGCCAGTTTCTTCTGGTGTCATTGCTTTCAAATGATGGTTGCTTCATTGTGTTCATTATGTGAAGCTAAGTTGTGAGCATTCCTTGTCTAGATAGTGATGTGGAGCCTACCATCTTTCCACTATGAACTTGGACCCATTCCTCCTCCAGTCAATCAGAAGAAGCCAAATGGAACATTAAATAAAAAGAAAGAGAATGGTTCGATATGCTTTCCCTTCGAATTTGTCTGATAACCCCAACATGCTCTCACATTTGACGTTCTGTTCCCACTCAGGCTTGCAGTCTCACTTTGCACTGTGGTCCTCTTTGTTCTCTGGATGGAGGCTATCTTCTTTGATGTATCACCCTCCCACTGGATCAACTCCACAAACTCTTCTTTCCATTTCAAATCTCCCTTGATATACAAGCATGGGTACACGTGAACACATACACAGATTCACTGACACAAACAGAAGCTTCCACATTCTTCTAACCCATCTACAGACTTTTCATGCACTGCACAAATATTTCACTTCTAAAACTTTTTTCTCTTCCTTGAATGAATTGGAACCCCATGACATCTCTTTCCTTTATTTTTAGGAGCACTTATCACAGCTTGTAAATATCAAATAAAGTGGTTGTGTTTTGTTTTTCTCCACTGAAGTCCAAGTTCCATATGGAACTTTCTATTTTGACTCATTATTACTTCTTATGCAGGGCACAGAGGAGGCCTTTAATAAGTACTTGTTTGGTCAATGACCTTCTGTCCACAAAAGAGGAACTCAAAATCAAGAGGGTCTGGATAACTTCTCTTGGTCACATAGATGATCAAATGGTAGAGGAGAGTCCAGTTATAAGGAAAATGCTATACAAATCACCTCAGCTACTGCATGGGTATATTGTGTTTTATATGAAGTCGATCACATACTAACATATGGCTTAGCCTAGAAAAAAATTGCTCTAAGTTTTCTTTCCTGCAGAGTGGTTTCCATCCTGAGATGGAAATTTTAAAGTTTTGTTTAGAAATCTGTGATTCTTCCTTTTGACTTTCAAAATTCTTGACACTAGTAAGGCAAATGAATTCTGATTACCGAGAAATAGATACATGTGGAACTAATGGAAAGATTATGAAGACAGATGTGCAGTAGACAAGGTCACACCCAGTAGCAGTCTTATCACACCTCTTAAACAGTCTCCAGAGATCTGCCTGCCTCTGCCTCCAGAATGCTGGTATTAAAGGCCAGTACAACACTGCCTGGCTTTTGTCCTCCAAAATTCTAAAGCCTGAAGAAGACAATAGTCTATATTATCTTATACCTTCTCTGTTTGTCTGATCACATTTTGCCATTTAAAACTGTGTGTGCCAAGCCATCACCTCCTTGATGAAGTCTGTAAGCAGCCTGACATCTTCCTTTGCTCTTTCTCCTCTCTCTCTTTCTACTCCATCTTCCTCCAGTTAGTCACCAGACCAGCTGCCAATCACGTGTCAGGGAGGACTACTGGTAGCTAACCATAGGTTCAGCATACATTAACTAACTTTGCCTTTCCTCCCAACACCTTGTCTTATCCTCAAGCTCACACATCCCTTTTCTGAAATGCAAGACTCCTTCTGTGTCCCAGAAATCAAAGATGGCAAGATTGCAAGTTTGCACTGAGGACTATTCATCAACAACAAGGCAAATGACCTTCCCACTCCCTCTGAAGCTTATAAGAAGTGACGCTCACTCTGCCACAGGGGACAGAAGTCTCCTCAGTGATTCTGTGGTGATGCTCTCCATCCTGTTAATAACTCTTCTAATAAATCTCTTACCCCTGAGTGAGGCTGACTTCAATGTCCTGCTTTATGAGTACAGTCTGCTTCAGTGTCCAAACCTGAAACATGCCTTCTTTCTGTTTCCTTCTTCTGTCTTCTCCTCTCTGTTTGTTCTTTCATATTCTGTAACAGTATGAGAGACACCCTAAAATATTGACATTTCTCCAGGAGAACACTGCCCTAGCACCAAAAGATGGAATCTGGAGGCTGAACAAAGGGGAAAAAAAGGCATCTCTCAGGAAAAGGTTCTCATTCTCATCTCACAGCTACATCTACATATGTGTATTTCCTACCAAGTCTTTCACCTTTCCATAAATTGTTAACACTGCTACAGGCAAAGCAGAATAAAGATGAGAAATATTTTCTTCCTATTTCTAGCTCAAAGTGTAAATAAACCTCTCTCCGCCCATGCGTATACTGTAGCTTTGTGTGTGTGTGTGTGTGTGTGTGTGTGTGTGTGTGTGAACAACCACCTGCACACATTTGATACCAGTGTTCTGTTAGAAGTTTGGGAGAGTTCCTTCCTCTTTGCCAGATGATTCGGGGTCTCCAGGGGTCCCCTCTTTGTGTTGTTAGTCTCTTTAACAGCATAATTTAATAACAGATTCAAATGGAAGCTTGAAGGTAATAATACTAGAGTTTAAAAGACAAACAGTAGGGGAAACAAGCTGTAAATCTTGGCAGCTGTCTGGAGGGGGAGAATAAAGATGAGAAGGGGAATTTTAAGAAGCCATGCTCTTTGAGTTAAGCAGGCACGAAGGTCAGACCCAGAATGGGTAAGCAACTATGTGGTGTTAGGGTAGCTTTAGAGAAGGCGTAAGGACACCCCAAGTACCAGAGAAAGCATGTGTAGGTTCCGGCCAGCATTCAAAACAAAGACAAACAAAAGTAAACAGGGAAAGCTGCATCTTTCTAAGTGGGGCTCACAAATGTAGACAGATTTGTAGACAAAACCTCCTGGAGGCTGGTGGGACCTGTGCTAGGATGTGGGAACTCTGAAAAGGGAAAGTACAGTATCTCAGTAAAGGGACAGTTATCCCACTTATCTCTCCATTACAGCAAGAAATAAGCCAACCTTCCTAGGGGTGGTCGTGCTACCTGAAGGATGGTCGTTTGGCTAGGTGATCAACCGTTCCTAATCAGTGTTATGTCTCCACCAGACCACAGACTCCACCCTCATGGCCATAAGGAAGAAGGTTTTCCCTTAATGGACTTTCACTGCTACAGTGTCAGCTCCCGTAATCCTTAACCTCCTCACCTTCCTCTCACACTTCCTCTCCCCTCTCTCTCCCTCCCTTCAACATTGTGAATTATGTATTACCTCAGACTGTATCCAGAATTACTGCCTGTAGTTTACTTGACTTTTATCTCCCCAACGTGTTCCTCCCTTGGAATGTCCGTAGTCATTTGTGTTTTTTAGAATGGGGCCCCTTGGCTGCTTAGCTGAGTCAGTTCAATTTCATGAACAAGTTACTTCATCTCCATTGCTTTTTGTTACTTTATACTTTAAAAAAAGACACGCAGTTGAGATTTAACTTCATTCGGGATTTTTTTTTTTTTTTTATGCTTTGGGAACAATTCTACCAGTGAACTACATATCTAGCCCACCATTTATTTTCAGTGCTATATTGTAACTCAGACATACTTTTGTTTTTAATTTAGTAAGTGTAGATGAGATTGTTTTGGTATTTCCTAAAAAAAATAATTACCAGTAGTTCTTTCTCATCTTTCCAGCCATGTTAGGTTCTCAATCTTAACACTTCTGTGAGGTTGGGAGAATGTATTTAGGTAGTGTTGCCAGAAGAATTCTTAGGAGAAATGCTTTGAGTCTGTCTCAATCTCTTTCTGTATGATACACATAAAAATGAAAGCTTCGCTGGAGGCAGAACTGCAACCAAGCTAAGTTCCTTCCTTTCGGGGAGGATTAGGAAAGGAAAGTATTTTGCCTTCTTTCTGTGGATTTGTGTGGGATTCCTTACTTGTTGATTGAATTTGAAAGCTGAACCTATCTGTGTTTTGGTCTGCTTGCATCTGGTTAATATTCTCAATTTAGTCTGCATGCTAGTTGGATTGTTTTTTTCCATATTGATACTGATTACTCATGTCCCACTGGGCTATGCTCACTATTACCAGGAGACCCACTGTGTGCACACTCATGTCACAAGGGCTGTGCTTGCTAGCTGTGCTGAGTATTATCAGGAAACCTACTATGTGCACGCTTTATTCTTTTGACGTGCCTAGTTATCTTTCCCCCAAAACATTTCTTTATAAAAATTTTTCTCCTGTGTTAAAACTTAAGTATCTGACTTTTTAAAGCATCCATTCTTAATTATTTTCCAACATAGTTTTTTTTATTATTATTATTATTGGTCATTTGGGAATTTCACATAATGCTTCCCTGATCACATTTGCTTCCCCATCTTCCCAGGTCCACCTCCCCTCCTTTACAACTTCTCCCAAAGAAAAGAAGAAGAAAGAAGAAAAAATGAAAGAAAGGGAAGAAGGGAGGAAGAAAGGAAGGAAGGAAGAAAGAAAGAAAGAAAGGAAGGAAGGAAGGAAGGAGGAAAGAAAGAAAGAAAGAAAGAAAGAAAGAAAGAAAGAAGAGAGAAGAAAGAGAGAAAGAAAGAAAGAATACCAAGTCCAATTTGTGCTGCTGCCCATACACTCTCTGGAGCATGGTCAGAAACCAGGTGGACGTCCATGATCTGTGTTGCCATTCTTAACCTTTGTCTTTGCATTTCTTTTAAAATCCTGATAGCTATTTTATTTCTTTAGCTTTCATCTTATATTGGCTTGCTTTTGTGCAAAGCAAACATCTCAAAACTTGTTGGAAAGAAAATGAGCTTTTTTTTTTTTTCATTTTCCAGTGGTGGTAAATCAATTTCTGAAAGAGAAATACCCAGAGCATCAGCAAATCTGTATTCTTTAACTCTAGAAATGATTCCATATATCCCACGTCAGCTTTGCTGTGTGATTTTTTTTTTTTTGAAATATCTCCATAATCAGTGAGCCATACTACCCCATAGCTAGCGTATTACACGGTCATGCTACAAATGGAAAAAGTTGTGTGATTTGACTTAATTTTTATAGAAGAACATGCTGACAGTGCAACCTGTGTTCAGGAGCAAATGGACTGAAAATAGAGAAAGCAGTAACCGAAACGAAGACAAAGGTAGCGTCTTGCTTTAGTGAAGATGACAGACAGGTCTGGCTTTGGTGTCTACAGTCTATGGGACCATCTTGGTGAACTATAACTCTCCAGCCATCCTCACATTCCTTTTGAACATATGACAGTGTGCCTCAGAAATAATCATCTCAGTTTCTTCTATAGTGTGGGTGATGTCTCATCGTTATTGTTCTCAGGTAGAAACAAGGGGGGTTACCTAGGAAGAGACCCTCTGTCTCCTACACATGGATTTTCTTTTTTTCATTCAGCTTGATTTTTGATGTTCCAATGCAGAGTGCCAATGAAGGAGTGTGTGTCTGCCAGTGGTAACAGCAAACAGGGTTTCCTCTTAGCTTTATTATTAATAAAAGAATTTAAAATTGGACTCAAACGAACCTAGAGGACAATTTTGAGTTAAAAATAAAAATTCCAGGGGAGACAAAATGCAAATGTAGGCAGCTGCATGAAGACAGAGAATGAAGAAGAGAAGGAGTCGGGCGCGGGGGGGGGGGGGGGGGGGAGGGGTGGAGGGTGGAGGGTGGTACCCATGACGTTTTGGCCTTAAGCAGGATTGGAGGAAATCTGCGTGGTGGACAAGCAGAATCATGGTGGGGGAGAGCGCTTTAGACATAGAGTACGGGATTCCAAAGTGGTAGGGAAAGAATTCTTAGCACAGAAATAGAAAGAAAAACATGCAAAGTTGTATCAGATAGACTTCATAAAGCCCATGGCTGTAGTTCTAGAAGCTACTGTGCTATTCGGGGCAGTAATTGTGAGAGGAAAACTATGTAGTGCAACAGAAGCTGAAGGGCAGCTAGGGCCTGGGGAAGCTGCCTACCTGGAGGATGTGGCATTGTTGTGACTGTTAACTTATAACCTGGCCACAGCGCATGCTTTGTAGCACTATTCCATTGCTAGCACAGTCACCATCTCCTGGGACTCTGTAGGGAGGAGTTTTTCCTGATTGATTTTTTTTGCCTAGACTAATGACTACCTTGTTTTGTAAGTTACTTAGAGAAAAGGATTCAGGAGCCCCGATTTTTAGCACCTCAGTCCCAGCAGCAGCACATCAAACTCTAAAACGCTCTTTGAAGAAGATGGTGACTGTAATGGCACTCATTCTTATGTAGATTCTCGGGATCTGTGAAGTTACAGTTTGCCTGTCTTTGCTTTCAGGTCGACTCAATTTGAATGATCGTTCTAAAAGAACGCTTCTTTAAAATGGTTTGAAAAGGTAATCCCACTGTCTATAAGATCTGAGCCTCAGGAAGCTTTGGGAGAAAGCCGCCTTGATATTTCTTCTCCATTGATACACCTCTTCCTAGTTCTCTGGTACATTTCCTTTTTGATGCTCTCTCTACTCAGTGTCTGCACCTGAGGGAGATTTTAGGAGGTTTTGAACTAATCTCTTCTCTTAATCTTCCAATAAAGAGGAGACCATGCTTTATGTTTCAGAAGATAGCATTCTAAAGTAACTCAGAAGGCAGAGATTTGAGACCTATTGGAGAGTGGTGGATTTCTGTGGCTCCGTTCCACCTGCAGTGTCAGACTGCTGAGTCCTGGCCTATTTCTCTGACTGGGAACATCTGTACTTCAGATGTCTTCATTCCTGGCTATGTCATTGTGGCTTCTCCTTGAACTGCCTCTTACCTTGCTTGGGAGAGGGCAGGAACGGGGTGACAGGAGGATAAGGACATTCAGTATTCATCACTGAAAACTGCCGCCAGAGTGTGGGGTGTGAGCATATTTGTAAATGTGGGAGTGGTTGTGAACACGAGTGTGTGTGTACATGTGCAGGTATGTGCATGCACGATGTGTATGTTTTTAAAAGTGTGTCAGCATGAGCCTGTTTCATGTGTGCATATGGGTGTGTGTGCATGTGGGGAGGAGTATGTTTAGAATGTGTTGCTGTGCAAGTATATGAATCTGTGTGTGAGTGTATTTATGTGTGTGAGTAAAACTTGGTGTATATATGTGCACACATATGGGCATGCAAGTGCGTTCCTGTATTATGTGTTTGTGTATATGAGTATGTGTGTGTGCATGTATGTATGTGAGTGGGGCTTAATGTGTCTGAGTATATTTGAGTGCACTTAGTGTTCAAGAATGTCTGGGATTTCTTTGGGTTACACAGCTCCTGGAGGTATAAAAATGAGAAATCCATTTGCCTGGGAAGCTTGTTCAAAAGCAAATGGCAATTGTTGTTTATTTTGGTCAATAAGGTGTAATATAGTCATTTTTGTTTGGGCTTGTGCTATCTTGAGAGAGTGTGAGGTACTGGCTAGAAGCAGGACAATTCATCTTCTCGAGAAGGTCCACTATAGACTATTCTTAGACTCTTCACATTTTATAGTCACTATGCACCAGCCTTCACTCTTTGGGGTTAAGTATTAGACTCTTGGCCAGTGCCTGTGCCCTAAGTAGGGTAATTGTTCACTGTAGCCAATGCACAAGAAGTCTTGGAAATCTAGATAAGCCTACTCCCTGATTGCCAAGCTTAAGCTACTCCTTAAAACTCCATTTCCCCACTATTCTGACCCTGGGAGCAGCCTACCACCTGCATCTGCCTGGCAGGAGTCTCATTTCAAGTTGCTAACAACAGAATGTTCCAATTTGAATCTGTTCAAGAGTCGTTACCTGTGTCCTGCCATCAAGAGTCCTACAAAGCAGCAGGGTACTGTTAAGATGCCTTCATTACGAGGAGCTGAAAGTTCAGTTCAACTCACTCAAACAGTAAGGGGCATCTCTACTTTCCAACATAGAATCCGAACGATGTCAACTTCAGGGACATTTAGGAGGGAAATGAACTCCCTTTTCTCTGTGGTTCTCAGTATTCTGTGGAGATCAGGCTTATTCCCACTCTACTTTACCCCATAATCTGAGAAACTGCAGCTTTTAGGCTGAGCCTCCCTCTGGAACATTGGGTGCCACAAATCAGCAGTTGACTACATTTTATTAAAATGTATCCTTTGAAAATGTGTGTATGTAATTAAATATGATTGTATCCAACCCTGTTTCACCTCTCTAACTTTCCTGCATCCCCTACCCCAATAAGTTCCACTCCCAACTTCATGTCACTGTCCTCTTCCTCCTCCTTCCTGTAGTAACAGACTAAGTGCGGGGCATTTACCCACCAACCCCACAGTTCCCAAGAGTTGTCTTGAGTGAGAGCTGCAGGAAATATTAGATAAAAAGATTTAGAGTATGGAGATGAACAGATAGAAAATACAGGATAACCTCCAGAGGGCCTAGAACCTATTCCAATGAGCCCTGTCTCTGCCCTAGGGTATTTATAGAAATGGCAAGAGGTGGAGCAAAAGACCTCCCCCCAGCACAGCCAAGTGCAGATCATCTCAGACACCTGCACTCAGGCTCGTGGTCCAATTATACTCGCTACGCAGATCTGCTGGGTAAAGCCACTAGGAACCTGAAAATGGGCTCCCACAACTAAGTTCAATTGGTGTTGTCCATATGTGCATAGGTGTTGGGCTACTCACTGGAGCACAGGGAACCTAGCAGTGCGACCCAGCACAAAGAGGAATGATTCTTCCTCCCCATCAGCTCTCAACTGTCAATCATTGAAAGTGATTGACATTGAAAGTGGGACCTCCGGAGTTCCTACCCAATCCATGCAGGGATTTTGGATGGCTTGGTGATGTGAGGATAATTCCAGTTCTATGAGTTCACTCGTGCAATAGCCACGTCATGTTCAGAAGACCGCGTGTCTCAGAACTTCTCCTTTTCTGGCTCTTCATTCTTTCCACTTTTTCTTTCTGAGTGTTCTGCAGGCCTGGGTGAGGCAGGGATCTTATAAGGATATCCCATTTAAATCTGATCAATCACTGAGAGGTTGATTCCATTTGGAGTGGAAATACTGAGGCAGGATGATCCTGCATCTCTTTGTTCAAGAACGCGCCATCACCTGTCCAAACCACTTACGGAACCCAGATTAATAAAGATCTTACTTCTCTAAGTGAAATTTTTAACTAGTAGCATGTGATGGAACTGACATGTTTGAAGTAAAAAAATCTCAGAAACCTTGGAATGGAGGGTTCAGTCCAAACCGCTGTACCAGTAACTCTGCTCTGAAGCAATTATATCTATACCTGAAGCTTGTCCAATTACATAATGTAGAAGGGAGTTAAGTCCACAGAGTGCTATGTTTGTTGAAGGGCTTGGGGATAGTTTATAGTTAATTAATCAAGGTCAGTGAAGTAATTATTTCTCTCTCTCTCTCTTTTTTTTAGACATCAGCATTTTTAATCCTTTAGTTTCTAGTGAAGAAAAAACATGGCCAACACTGTAATCTAATTAATTGCTTTGTGCACAAACACTAATTGCAAGGAGATAAAGTTTAATACTAGTTTTACATGGGTGTTTAGAAGCCATATAGTTTGTTTTTTTAAAGAACTCATTTCTCAGAAAGGAGGGTGTTCAAATAAAAGTGATTGGAAGCTAGAGAAAGCCATTAGAATAAAACATACCCTTGTTTTCCTACCTTTCCAATGAGACTGAAGTGTGATTCATGCAGCCCATCTTTGCAGGGATATTAGAATTCTGATAAACACCTGGTTGAATGCTTTGCCCTTTGGATGATGGTCAAGGGCATTATTTAAGCTGAGCGTGAAACACTTGATTTATCACAGGCCTTGTCTACTGTCTATTTACTTCAGCTTCTGCCTTTGGTGGATCCAGATGCATTTAAAAATAGTTTTCCTAGGACAAGGTAGCTTATGTCTAGAATATCAGTACTTGGGAGGCTGAGGCAGGAAGATCATCATGACCTGGGACTCCATAAATTTCAGGCTAGCCTGGGCTTCTATGTGAAACCTTCTTTTTAAAAAAGAACACAAGGAAGAAAGAAAAAAAAAGGAAGAGAGAGACAGAGAGAGAGAGAAACTAAAAAAAAAAGAAAGGAAGGAAGAAAGAAAGAAAGGAAAGAAAGAAGGAAGGAAGGTTGTTTCTTTGCTCTAAATATTGCTGACTTTTGTCTTAAACACAATCTAAAAATCTAAGAAATTCACATTATAATTTCATAATTTATTATACATAAATGATTGTAGAATATTGTCTGGGAATGTAGCTCGGTCACTGTGGTGTTGCTTACCATGCAGGAAGCCCTGGGTTTGATCCTCTATACAAATCCAGCATGGTGGCACATACTGATAGCCTAGCACTCAGTAGGTAGAGGCAGGAGGACCAAGATTTCAAGTTACTCTTGGCTACAAGAGATCCTATCTTGGGGAAGGAAGAATATATTTACTTAGTGAATAAATGGATGGCACTGAGCATTTCTTCATCAATGTATATCTGAGTCAATGTTGAGGAACACAGATATGTATTTTCTGGAAGGCCAGAAGCAAAGTCCCACAGGTTTGGTTATAACAATACATCTCTGAGATATTAGTGAATATGAGTTAAGGCTAACTCCCTCCATAGAAATACTAGACCGATTTTTCCCCATGTGTCAAGAGACAGAAGATTGCTTCTGAAAATGAGCCACTAGGGGCTGGACATATAGCTCAGTGGTTAAGAGCACCAGCTGCTCTTCCAGAGGACCAGAATTTCATTCCCAGCAACTACACAGTGACTCACAACCACCTGTAATTCAGGGGATCTGATGCCCTCTTCTGGACTTGGTAGGCACCAGGTACTCAAGCAGTGCACAAGCATATATGCAGGCAAAACATCCACATGGACATAAAATAAAATAGAAAATGAAGTATTTAAAACAAGCCAGTGGATAGACTTCTGCTGGAGGAAGGGTAAAGTGCAAATGAAAGACTTGAGGGAAACTGTAAGTAGGGTATACGGCAGGTATGAAAACATCAGGAGAACTTGAAGATAGAAAAAAGGGGCCAGCTGAGGACTAGAGATTGCAACCCCAAAGTGAGGTTACTGATGTGTGTGTGTGTGTGTGTGTGTGTGTGTGTGTGTGTGTGGTGTGGCTGCACACACATATAAAGTCAGCAGATAATCTTGATTGTTGTTTCTCAAGCACTGTTGACATTTTTTGTTTGTTCTTTTGATGCAGGGTCTCTCGTTGGCCGAGAAGTCACCAACTATTCCAGGCTGTATGGTGAAGGAGTCATTGGGATCCACTTACCTCTTCTTCCCCAGCACTGGGAATGCAAGTACAGCCACTGAGCCTGACCTTTTTGAACATGGATTCTGGCGATCAATCCAGGTCCTCCTGTTTGCAAGATAAGCACTTTACTGCCTGAGCCATTTTCCCCAGTCCTGGAAAGTTGCTGATTCTTTTTAACTACTAAAGGGAGGCTGGGGCATGCCTTTTCCTGTGAGTGCAAGAAATTGGCATCTTCTCTTCCTGGTTTATTTTCTGACCAACTCTTAGAGGCAATTACAGAATACCAACACGAAAAAAAGCCTATGGAAACAGTTTCTATTGACTTTATTCTGCAACTGCAACCAAGTTAGGCTCGGTCCTACATAAGTGGTCGGTGACTGGAGCAGACTGATGGAGGACTTTTGCACAGAATGCACACATCCGAATTCTAGCTTCTCTACTTGCTTCATTACTCAAACTTAACAAGCAGGGAAATCAAGACTGCTCAAGCTAAAGTGTGTGTTACTTGAGATTGTGTGCCAGTCTTTGCTCAGGTGGCCACTTTAAAGAAGCACAGAGACTGAGAACCGGAGGAAATGGAGAACAATCTCTTCCACTTTACTCAGGAAAAGAAAAAGATATTGCAGGGCCCCTGTGATGGCTCAGTGGTTAAAAATGCATACTGTTAAGCTTGACTACCTGGATTTGATATCCAAAAGTCACAAGATAGGAGCAGAAAACCCACTTCTGAAAGCTGTCCTCTGCCATTTCCTTCCATGTGTGCACCCCAACACATGTTAAATAAATAATTAAATGTAAAAGAAAAAAAGACATTAATATAGTCTGCCAACATGGCTGAAAATAACTCTTCTGGAAGTCATACCCAATGGTATGTAAGGGCTGGATTTATCTAACAGTATGTGGAAGAGAAACAGCCAGTCCCTGATTACTCTGCTTTTACCCTATGCCTGAGAGTATTTGTGACAGAAACATAAAATAGCCTAAATATGATTAGGAGAAGCATATTATAAAATGTGTATGATGTAAGTCATATTGGATTTGAAATGAAAGCACTTAGAAAATTTCAACAGTGAACTTTATAGCCTATAAGTTATTTACCAAAAAAAAAAAAAAAAAAAAGTAAAAAGTGTGGTGAATCATTCTCTTAACTTAGGAACAAGTCAAGTCTTTTATTCTCACTGTGACTTTTTCCCATGTAATTGGAAGTTTCATCCAATGGAATTAGATCCTCCTGTCACATGACAGACAGCCTGAAAGGAAGGGTAATTGTTTAATTTACATATACTGTGATCCTTGATATAGTAACTCAAGAGAATCAACAGTGTTAGAAAGTTAAGCGAAAGGTTATTAGATAAAAAATCTAACAAATCAGTAATTACAACAAATTTTTGCATTTGCTTTATTTTGTGTGCTTTCATGTGGAGGTCAGAGGACAACTTGCAGAAGTCAGTTCTCTCCTTTCATCATGTGGATCCTGGGAGATCAAGCTCTGGTTGGCAGGCTTTTACCTGCTAAGCAGAGTCAATTACTGGTTAGGGGATGTAACTAAAAGAAGATAATACTTACAAAAATAAAATGAAGTCACTTAGAAACTATCTGGAATATGTGACATTTTATGAATAAAATTAAATGGTATTATTAGAGAGCATGCAAGAAGCTAAAGCAAGAGACAGAAAAATTATTTTGTGGCTATGAGGACTTAATAATGAAAATATGTCAGTTCTCCCTGTTCATCAATAATATGATGCCACTTTAACTGTCACTTGAGAAGGTGGATAAGTGAAATTAGACAATCTGTTTTAAATATGCTAGTGGCAAAGATGACATTTGAAGAGGGAGGAAAAATGTCTTAAAAAAAAGCAATACCTTAGCTAGCTTCAACTACCAGCTTGACACACACAGCCGAGAGTCATTTGATAGTCTCAATAGAGTGACTGCCCAAATCAGATTGACCTGTCTGAAGGAATGCCTTGATGGATGATTGATGTGGGAGGGCCCAGCACACTGTGGGTGGTACCATCCCTAGGCAAGTGAGCCTGGGCTGTATAAGAAAATAAGAATGAGCCATAAAGAAAGCCAGAGAGCAAGACAGCTGAAATACTCCACTCAAGAAAGCTATAGGACAGCATGCTGATTAAACCAATGTAGATTATGAGTCCTTCAATTTGGGCTGGCAATCAAGAGAAGGTTATGGCTCAGAGTTTCTTGGTGGCAAAGCTCAGGGGTGTCGCATTTAAAAGAAAATCTGCAAAACTCACAAATACATTGATGTTAGATGAGGGTTAAGGTAACCCTGCAACATTTATTCTGGCAAGAACATAGTGGTTATTTTAGATATAACGGAACAGCTATTTTTCACTCATAATTTCTTCCATTATTTTAGTTTGTGTTTAATTTATATAAACATTAATTATTTTAGTTAATCTGTCTGGAACATGGTCAGAGTCATGGGAATCCCAAATATAGTGCCAAGGCAGATGTGACTATTTGATGGGGAGGCTGTGGGCCTGAGAACTTTCTGAGCAAAGAGAAAATGGAGTCAGGACAGATGGTGTTACATTAGTCACTTTACAGCAAACAACATTCCTCTGTGCTTTAAGTTTCTGTTTAAGTTCTTGCTCTGACTTCCCTCAGTGATGGATTGTGACCTAGAAATGTAACCTGTGTGAACCCTTTCCTCTCTATACTGTTTTTGGCCAGTGTTTTATTACAGCAACTGAAGAGCAAACTAGAACAATCAATATTATGACATATTACATCATATTACCAAGACAGCATAATTAAGACATTGTAGAAATGGGTCATGGAGAGACAAAAAGATAAACAATCTGGAGAATCCAGAAACACACAAAGAAAAGTGTTCCTATTAAATAGCAAAGATGCCATGAGCCATCAGGAATGAGATTGGTTGATGAGTGATATGGAGATGCTATTTACAATCAAGAGGGACAAACTTTTATTTTACTCAAACCAACGTAAATAATAACTTATATATTGAAATTAAGCATGAAAAAATTAAGTGATGAAAATACAGAAAAGGAAAAAAGAGCTTACTAAACTCGACATCACATCAAAAACAGTTCATATAGTTTTTGGATTTGAACATGACATAGTTAAGCAGGAAACAAAGGTAAAGGAAGTGGTGTAGGCAGTAGTTTCTCAGGTCCTGCCCAGCCCCATGGTCTGGACAAATCTCTCCCACCTGTGGTCCTGCAGCTGCTTATAAAATAATTACTCAGTAGTCCTCCTTTACACCTAGTATCCAGTTATGAGTGAGTACATACCATGTTTGTCCTTCTGAGTCTGGGTTGAGGGGGGAAGACTGGAGGGGTGGGAGGAGGGAAGAGAGGGATATGTGATTGGTGTGTAAAATGAATAAAAAAATTCTTAATAAAATAAAATCAGAAAAAAAAATTACTCACAGGCTTAATATCAATTACTTATTATATGGCCTATGGCTCAGGCTTCTTGCTAGCTGGCTCTTACAATTAAAATCAACCCATTCCTATTAATCTAAGTATTGTCATGTGTTCTGAGGCTTTACCTATGTTGCATTACATCTTGCTTCCCTGGGTAGCTCTCAGCATCCCTCCTGACTCCTACCTTCTCCTCTGTATCTTTGCTTGGATTTCCTACCTGCCTCTAAGCTGCCTTGCCATAGGCCAAAGTAGTTTATTTAGTAGCCAATGAGAGCAACATTTATTCACAGTGTATAGAAAGACATCCCACAGCATAGAGGAGAAATTTTCATATATATAAATAATTAAAGACCAGTTCTAGATTATATGGGAAGTATGCAAATCAGTACAAGTAAGATGATCACTGAAATAAAGATCTGGCAAAGTAAGACTAGACAATACCCAAAGACAGAACTGAAGTGACTAATGAGCATCTAAGGGGATTTTCTGTCTCATAATTATCAGGCAACTGCAAATTACAATAATGCTAACCACCATATTTCCATTTGAATATCACAAATTGAATAGCTATGAAATGTCTTCTAGACAATGATTGATATAACCCTTGCAATCATTAACTTGCAACAAATGTCATTGCTTGCATTTGGCCCAAATAATGTTGGTTCTATCAACAGTCAGTCATGGATGGTGGATGAGCTCCTGGGGTATAACCTACCTTTTACCACTGAACTATTGGCTACTGCTAGATTCTGAGAGAGGCAATCAATGTTTTTAGCTGTATATCCAGTATTGATCCCATTAAGTTCCAAAAGATAGCTCTAAACCCATGTAGCTGGAAGTTTTCTTGTGTCCTGCCCAGTCTGCAGCAGCTCAGACCCAAGTAAACACACATAGGCTTATATTTAATTAAAACTGCTTGACCATTAGCTCAGGCTAACTACTGACTAGCCCTTACACTTAAACTCAGCCCATTTCTGTTAATCTATATGTTCCCACATGTTCTGTGGCTTTACCTGTGTGCCATTACATGCTGTTCCCTGGACTGTGGGCTGGTGTCTCCTGACTCAGCTTTCCTCTTCCCAGCATTCTCCTTGTCTGCTTATCCTGCCTATACTTCCTGCCTGGCTACTGGCCAGTCAGCATTTTATTAAACCAGTATACAAAAGCATTATCCCACAGCAAATGCATGGTCACACAGATTACCCTGATTAATTTAAGTGAATCACAAAACAAAATAACAGGCATAAGTGAGAAAGAGACTTATGAAGAGGAGGCAGAGTGGACAGGATGATAAGAAGATGGGATAGGGTAGGGTGAGAATGAGCAGTATGCATTATACACATGTGTGAAGGCATCCAAGAAGAAAATTAATTAGTAAAAATTTTGAAGTCAGATAAAAATCAGACTCTAATGAGAACACTGAGAAAACAGATTATAAACTAAAAGTAGGCAATTGTTCAGAGGGCTATTTGAAGGAATAACATAATTAAATATTCATATATCAAGTATTTGATACGGAATCTAAAAAATGTCATATTTGTAACAAAAATATGCATAAATGAGCAAGAATATTCATCAAACCATTACTTGAAATAGCTCTAAATAATTATCTGTAAAAAATGCATTCACTTAGGAGCTGGAGGGATGGCTCAGTTGGTAGTTAATATTTGTCTCATTTGGCTGTCATTCCTTGGAGGCCTGTGCTTTTCTGAAGAAGAAATAGAGGGACAGTAGACCTGAAGGGGAGGACAGGGATGGAAGGGAGCTTGAAGAAATGGAGGGAAGGGAAAATGTGGTCAGGATGTATTGTATGAGAGAAGAATCTTTTTTCAA
Organism: Peromyscus eremicus; assembly: GCF_949786415.1. Taxonomy (NCBI): domain Eukaryota; kingdom Metazoa; phylum Chordata; class Mammalia; order Rodentia; family Cricetidae; genus Peromyscus; species Peromyscus eremicus. The sequence continues at coordinate 90,605,702 of NC_081418.1, forward strand.
TAAAACTAAAAAATAAATAATCCTTCCTGCTACTAAAGTGGTCTTGATTGTGGTTCCCAGCACACATATGTGACAGCTCACAAGCTCCAGGGTATCTGTCACTTTTTTTTCTGGCTTCCATGAACACTTTATAAACATGCACATAACCACACGGACAGACAGACAGACACACACACACACACACACACATACACACACACACACACACACACACACACACACACACACACATCATTAAATATTTTTAAAATGGGTTATCTTGGAAGTTCACCATGTTTTGTTAATTAGCTAATGGAAATAGTCTTCATTTCTCTCAATATATGTAGTGACCTTCTCTGAGAAGTGGGCAGATAATGATGTGAATATTTCTGGGAGCAGGTTTGTATCATGAAGTCATACGTAACACAGTAATGTAAATGAAGAGTTAGGGTAAGACTTAGTTAACACTGTGGAAATGGGGCAGTAAGAAACAAACAATAGTCTGGGAAATCCTAAATGCCCACGTGTATGAAATTACTCATTTAGGAGTACAGCTAAAAGACATGAGATGAATGGGATTGTATTGGTGAAAAGAAGGAAAAATGAAACAAAACACTGACACACCATATGTAGATTGATGAAAAAAAACCCATACGCACTAAGAATACCATCAAACTCGTATCTGTGCACTTTAATGTACATGTACACACCCATAGGGATGCATGTGGGTGTTATATTTTTATGCCACAAAAGAATTAGTTAATCTTTTTCTATTTGGCATTTATTTCCTTAAGTTTTATTAGACATAACTTTACACTTTCTCCCTTGAATCCCTGTGATTATCTGAGATGCAGTGCTGTGCATCTTCTGTATATGAACTATCCCTGACTGTGGGTACACCCACTCTCTTGAGATTTTGCATTGAAGTCTTCTTGACGTCTTGGTTTGCAGCACTCTGGACTTCTCTGCCAAGATAAAAACCTCACTAAGTAGTATACTTTCCATTCATTCGTACTGAAGGCAGGTTATATCAGCTATTATGCATTGAAACTACCTGGGAATTTTGGGATTTTCCACTGCAGTGAAGTTCTGTGAGCTTGATTTTTTTTTTTTCTAAACATTCCACATGTCTCCTTTATGGTCCAAACTCTGCATATGGCTGAATGTTCCCAGTTTGTCTTTGGTTAAAATTTTAATCTCTAAATAAAATACTTACTGAATTCTTAAGAAAATAAGATTTATCGATATCTTAAACAAATACAATTAATTTTAGTAGAAAAGTGATGATGGAGGCCAGAGAGGTGGTTCAGGAATTAAGATCAATTTTTTGTACTATAAAAACACTAGAGTCCAGTAGTTCAGAACATCTATAAGGCTAACTCCAGCATATCTGACACCCTCTTCTGTCCTCCACAGGTACCTACTTATGCATGGCACATGCCCGCGCGTGCGTGCGTGTGCACTCACACACACACACACTCACACAAATCCATGCACATAAGCAAAAAATAAAAGTAAATAATTAAAAAAGAAAAGTGGCCACTGAGAAGAAAACATGCTCCCTTCTCTGTGTTGTGGGCTTTATCTTTTGTTTTTAGAACTCACACTGTTAGTTTATCTGAACACCTAGGAGACTCTCACAGACATTTCATCCAGGGAGCAAGCAATATTCTGCCTCACCTGAGCAGGCCTTAGAAATATAGTCCCTTAAAGTGGGTGAAAACTACAAATAGAAATTACTTTTCTGTGAAGATATCAAATCAAAAGCCCCTTCTTGTATGGAAGTACCAGTTACTTCATCTTGTTGCCACAGTAACATCTGCAGTGAATAAATGTATGAGGTGAATTCCCATATTTTACATGGCCTTAGTGTCCACTCTGAGTGTGTTTAACTTTCTCATACGCAGTTTTTAGCTCCCTACCTCTGTCAAGTCCTCACTGTGGCCAGTCTAGACCATGGCTATTTATTTTTTTCAACTTTAAAATTTTAATATAATTATATCACTTCTCCCTCTAATTCCGCAAATACACCCCTTGGTCTCTCTCAAATTCATGGCCTCTTTTTCTTTAACTGTTGTAATACACACACACACACACACACACACACACACACTCACACACAAATTCACACACTCACATATACATTTTTAAATACACAAGTACAAGTTGCTCAGTCCATATAATGTTACCTGTATGTATCTGATTTTTAAGGCTGATCCCAGCTTCTTAAGCTTTTTCCATTTTTGATCTTTTCTTGCCTATAAAGTTATAATATTACCATGATTATATAGATTTAAACAATAGGTATACAAACCAAATGTTTATTGATAATAAATTAAACATAAATGGATTTTAAAACAATTCTTTGGTACACATATAGTCTTAACATTGATTAAAGACTAAATAAATTTTCCTACTAATGGCATGCATTGCTTTCTTTTTTTTTTTTTTTTTCTTTTTTTTTTTGGTTTTTTTTTGAGACAGGGTTTCTCTGTGTAGCTTTGCGCCTTTCCTGGAACTCACTTGGTAGCCCAAGCTGGCCTCGAACTCACAGAGATCCACCTGCCTCTGCCTCCCGAGTGCTGGGATTAAAGGCGTGCGCCACCACCGCCCGGCATGCATTGCTTTCTTATTTCATGATAAAGAATTAAATCTTGATTGAACAATTGTTACTACAGGACACAAACTGTCTTCAACATTTTTTAGTTGACTGATATTTTGACTTTGCAACCACTGATTCTGAGAATGTTGCTTTGCATAAATACATACTACAAAACCACAAAAAATTGTTTCTGGCCATTTTAGAAATTGTTGGAAATTGTGTCCTAATCTCAAGCAGTGAAAAGTATGCATACCATGCTTAGCTTTGTCAACTTGACACAATATAAAATTGCCTGGGAAGAAAGTCTCAATGAGGGATTATTTAAATTGGATTAGCTCTAGTGGTGTTTCACCATGTCTGCATGCATACCACCATGATCCCTGCCATGATGACAATGAACTAAACCTCTGAAATTGTAAACAAGTCTCAATTAAATGCATTCCTTTGTAAGAGCTGCCCTGGTCATGGTATCTTTTCACAGATGTAGAACACTAAGACAGCCTTTGAATGTGTCTGTAAGGAGTTGTTTTAATTGAATTCATTGTTGTGGGAAGACCTAGTTTAGGATGGGAAGCACCATTCCCTAGGTTGGTATAGACCTAAATGGTATAGACGTGGAAAATTCAAGCTGAGTACAAGCAAAGCAAACAAGTAAGGGTGTTTGCACTCATTTCTCTCTGTTCTTGACTGTGGATGTGATGTGACTAGTTGTCTTAAGTTCCTGCCTTGACATCCCTCAGTGATGGACTGTAATATAGGATTGAAAACTGGAATAACCCCTCTGCCCCCATAAGTTACTTCTGTCAGGGTATTTCATTACAGTCACAGAAATGAAACTATGGCAATCTGGATCACGGGCCTCGAATTAACAATAAAGAGAGGTGCATTTTCCAGGTTGACTTTTTCTGTTTTCAAGCTGGGGTTTTAGACAGTGTACTTGGACCAGTATCATTAACAAGCATTTTAAACAGCCCAAGATCAACATATTACCTATGTGTTTGGACACGGATTCATTTGGCCCTGAAGAGAAACTTCAGACCTGTTTTACTAATTATGGTTTTGTAGGCAAGCTGGTTAACTTCTTTGTATGTTTTCTTCATATCTGCAAAACAAAGATAATATGAGAGTACCTATATTATGTGTGATTGGGAGGCTGTAATTAGATAACTCAAGTAAATCTATTAACGGAGGTCCTGACATATAATTAGAGCTGGATAAATGTTGGCAAACTTATTATTATGGTTGTTGAGAAAATCGAAATGATAGCTATTTATGCAAATCTCTAAGTTTTATGCTTGGCACTGAACAGAGGATTAATACGAGCTCCTCTCTCTCTTAAAAACCAGAGAGCAGATCTTATTTGCATAGGATGTGAAAGGGTACTTTTTGAAAAAGAAGCCCCATTCTGATTTATTATGCTGCCTCATTTATTAGCGGCTCTCTCATCAAACGCTCCAATCTTCATTGAGAAAATCTCTAATATTTACTGGCCAGAGGGGAAAAAAAAGGCAAACGTCCTAAAGACAAGACTCTGAGTGAAGTAAAGACACCAGAGCTGCCCTCTGTCTCTTCCACAGTCTTTCCAGTTCTCTTCAGAGAAGTGTCAAAAGAAAGTGGAGTGGAGCTGATCTAGTTTGATCTCCAACATTGAGAAAACAGTCTCTGGGAGAAAGGATCACTGCTTATGCCCGGCTCTGCCCAGGGGAGAATGAAAGGGAAGACCTTGAGGCAGGTAGAGAACAGAGAGCAACAGGAAACTGGAGATTCAATGTTGTCTTCAGGTCTCTGGGCATTATGGGTTGGAGGTTGATCCCATTATGGCTTTTCCAAGCAGTTTGTTTTCGAAGTCAAAGGTTCTTATTTAATGAGAAAGTCTGTATCTCAAGGCTCTAAATTGCAGGAGAGTCAGGTGAGGAATGATCAAACAATCTCTTGTCAGTTCAACCTTACATCATTACCTTCTGTCTGTAGGGAAAAGAGGGAAGGGGAGAGAGTAAGGCATGATCCATGGTAAAGGGCTATTTATACCCCCCAAAAATAATTTGTAGATGTAGGAGCAGAGTCCAAAGACATCCACAGGACAAGCATCAAAGTCCAGTATTTGACCCCTTTGATGGTCCTTGTTATGACCTCAGACTGTTGTTATCAAGAACAGCACCCTGAGGGCTAAAGGATATCTCAGCAGCTGAGTATCTGATGCCCTGTGCTGTCCACCCCAAGCACCAAAACCATGCATGGGATGCCCTTATGTACATACTGGCAAATATACACATATATTGAATGACATATACCAATCGAAAAACAATGAAGCACAGCTGGAGAGTAGAGAGTGGAAAAATGGCTTAGCAGATGGCTTTACAGAAGAGCCGAGTTGAGTCCCAGCACCCACATCACAACCATCGGGCACTCCAGCTTCAGGGAACCTGACACCTTTTCTGTGTTCTATAGTCACTGTACTCCTGTGCGTATACCCAACCAGCCTCACCCCCCCAGACATATATATATGAGAGAGCAGAGGGAAAACAATTTTGAGAGAACATCTCATGATGTGCAGTGTTTCCATGAAAAGCAAAGTAAAGTGAAGCTGTCTAGGCACTGTGAAGCGGCCCTGAAAAAAAAAAAGTACAATACAGTCATAGGAATAAAAAGGAAAGAAGGAAGTAAAATGTCCAAGAACAGTCAATTAAAGAACAAGACCAGTAGGAACCAATGATAGATTAGAAGAAGGACAAAGGACTTCATGGAAAGGAGTAAGTAGACAGCTGGCACATTTGAAGGAGACTAAAACGAAACATCTCAACATTGCAAAGATGTATGGAGAAACAATGAGGAGCAGAGTTGGGAGGGAGTTATGGTTAAAAGCACAGAGATGAAAGAGAATGTTGTTTTTGGACTTAGAGGTTACAGTCTCTGCCCCAGTAAGCCAGGTCCAGCCAGCCATCTTTTTTAAGCTAATTAAAAGAGCTAAATAGTCAAAAGGGAAAAAAAGGAGATTTATTCAATTTTGTCATATTGGGAAGGGGAAAGATATCCAGTGAGCTCATCCCCAGTCTATCTTTGGGGTCCTGATGTAAGGGTGGGATTTAAACAGAAAGCAGGAGGTGTACATGACTAAGCAGTTGGCCAAGCTGAGGTCTGGTAGTCTCCATTGTCTCAGGTCTAAGTCTTCTCCTGCAAAGTCATCTGAGGAGTTGGAGGTCTTTCTCCAGGAGACACCTTCCTCCTTCAGAAGCCCACAGTGCTTCAGCCATTTATTCCATGGGGAGATTACTGGAGAAAATTCTAATGCCTTAGTGTCCATTATTTCTAAAGATTTGTTACAGAACTGATATGCCTTTCAGGTAAGACATCATTCCACCCACTTAGAGATTAATGAAGGAAGAAGTTCTTTAATACTGGTTCACAACTGCTTCGAGCTAATTCACAGAAGAGAAATAGTCTCAAATAGAAAAATCTTACTGGCTTATATAGACCGTATGCTTACACGTTCCATATACACTGTCATCCTTAAATCTCCTTCAGAGCCCAGCCCCAGGTTACACTTTGAACAATTTAAACAATGATAGGAGACTTCAAGTCTGGCCACTAGCACACATGGGAGATTTACACAGCAAAGATATTACCGGTGTTATTAAGAACACCATTGTTGTTCCTCTTGAATAGTTTTTCGAACAGCAGGGTCATCTTGCCCACCTCGCAAATAATGCTTTTCCTAATAAGAGCACGGGGACTTAATTGCAGACCAGGACTTAATGATGATTGCAACTCTGTGCTCTGTGTGTGTGTGTGTGTGTGTGTGTGTGTGTGTGTATGTGTGTGTTTCATGGAGGGGGTCATCTGACCCTTAGAGCGTGTTCTTTGAGGGATGGGCCTAATGACTGGTTGTTTTAAATCAGGGTTTTTCTCCTTTTGTTATGGCAATTGAACCTGACTGGAGGTCAATCTTTGAAAACACTCACTAGCAGAAACTTTCTCAGCAACCCCAAACTTCAGTTATGGTACCAATTTTTGTTTTAGGGTTTCTAACAGTCTGGTTAGTATACTATTTATCTCCCAGTCATATCAGAGGCAGTGCTCCTTCAGCTAAATTCAACTTAGTGTAACTTAATATTTCCTAAGCAAGTTTATTAGTAAATCCCTTATAACATCAGTTACATTATTTCAAGTTTCTCCTGCATCAGTTTGATAGCCAAAGAGGGGAACATCAGTGTCTCTTTGGAATATATACATCCTTACCAAACAGACAGACTGCAATATCATAATAGTTTGTGGAGAATGAGAAAGTCCTCAAAATATGAACACAGAAGGATGGAAAAGAACATATGGGATTGATGAAATTTAAGGATGTAAGCAAAATTTTTATGCTTTACAGGTGTGGGTGCAAGGAATTTGTGAGGACACCTGACTGAGAGAAGGTAGAAAAGATTCTGTTATGGCCCTGCACCTCACCCAGACAACAATAGAGCTGACCCTGTTGGCAGGGTGCAGGTGAAGGTGTGAGAGCAGGAGAGCTGATTGCTCCTGCCTCAAACCAGACCAATGACTCACGGCAATGAACACTTGCAAGTAAAGATGTATGGAGCAAAGGGTACACTGTGTGACTCACTGTGTCACATTATAGCTTACACTCTGAGACATTTTTTGGTATGTAAATTAGTTTGTTTTTGTTTTCTGTTCTTTGTTTTTCTTTTAAATTTTATTTTTTTAATTTTTATTTATTTTTTTGTTTTTTTCAAGACAGGATTTCTCTGTGTAGTTTTGCACCTTTCCTGGAACTCACTGTGTAGCTCAGGCTGGCCTCAAACTCACAGAGATCTGCCTGCCTCTGCCTCCCGAGTGCTGGGATTAAAGGTGTTTTTGGAAGGGAGGTTGCAAGGGCAGAGGGTGGATTGATGGGATGGGGAGATGAATGAGATCAGGATGCATAATGTGAAATCCACAAAGAATCAATTAAAAAAGTCTAAAAAAAGACTGTTAATCATGTACTAAAAAATTGCCTTCCACAAACCAGTCTTCTCTCAGCAAATGAATTTGTTATGGCATAGCCCCACTGGAGAAAAGGAAAAGAAGGGCTGACTCTTGAGAGTAGTCTCGAGACTTTAGGAGTATTCTATGGTCTTATTGAAAATTATGCATTTCTATACACTAGTATATTATTTAGCTGTATAAAGAAAGACTTATCATGGAATGAGGGTGGGGATAGGCTAATGGGGATAGACTAGGAAGGAACTGACAGTTGATGGTGTCTTGGGAAGGTAAAGTCATTTTTCTTTAAGTAGCTCCTAGTAGGAACACCCCACTCCAGTGGGTAATTCCACACTCATAAGTAAGTATATGGTCAGTACAAACTGGACTAAGTGGTTTGTTAAAAAGATAAAACAGAACATAATGTTGGAGGTTAAATACAGGATGGAACTTGGAGGAGTTAGGGGTGAGCATGATTAAATACATTGTAAGAAATTATCAAAGTGCCGATAAAATATTATTTAAAGTTTTTAATTTATAAAGTAAAAATGAAATGGAATCATATTAATAAATAATTTTTATAGAAACTGTAATAACAACAACATTAAAAAAACAAAACAAAACAAAAACCCAAGGAGCTATCAAGTCACGAAGAGGCAGGAAGGAGGAATCTTGCCTAATATGAACCTCTCCGGTCTACAGAGGATCTGTCCTGCCTGATTCTACTTCCATGGCATTCTCAAAAAGGCAATATTGTGGATGAGGAAATACTGCATTACTGGGGGCACATGATGTGGAGATGAGGAGGAACAGACAGAGAGCAGCAGGTTTTAAGGACAATGAGGTGATTGATTCTGTAGGATCCTGCCATGTATTTACATCATAATATATTTCTCAAAATCCAGAGAATTGTTCAATGCAGTGTGACTATCCTAATATAAAGGAAGGACTTTGGTTAATCTAGTGTTTAATTTTGATTTGATTGTAACAAATAAACAGACCCAAAATGTGAACAGAGGAAAATATGTACAGCAGAGACAGAAAGGAAGTGTGCATGTGGACTGTCTGAACCCTCTCCTCAATTTCTGTCAATCTAAAACTTTTAAAAATAAATTGTAGTCAGTTCATTAGAAATACATTTTTCCATTGCATGAGTTTGAATTTGAGAATTAGCAACATAGAACTGCACCAGATTAAGTGCAGTGTGACTTTGTTTTCCAAGAGCATCTGCATGGATTTTTAAATTAAAAAAACTCAGACAATCTGGAATTTTGCTGAAAACAATAAAATTTTCTCAGTCTCTTGAAATTCCTTCCAGCAGTCAAATCTGTAAAGACTGTTTGACTGACTGTGTGCTACTGAGTCAGAAACTTGCCTTGAGTTCTTACCAATGCTCTCAAATGCCCCAGGAACTCCACTCTGTCTCTTCCCCAACCAGTTCCTGTCTTCTGATGGAGCACTGTGATCTTCAGGATGATGCAGAAATGATCTATCTAGCTTAGGGTTTCTCATTTCGCCCATCACTGGTTTGGACACCGAAAAACCACTTCAAATCCAGAACAGAGAATTAATCTATAAAAATTCAATTAACCTGTAGGATGCTTGTGGACTCCTCAGGAAACTCAATCAGAGTTTTCTTAACTTATTAGTTGCTTCAACTGTTTTGAATTTTGTAGTCTTGACAATGGTACTGAACAGTCAGAATAACCCTAAAAGTGAAGCAAACAAAGAGGGTAAATCCAAGTATCGGATTGTCCCATCATGCTTACAAACATCCAGATAAACCTCATCTGTGAGTTCCAAAGGCCAGGTCCTGAGTGTGCTGGTGTACTAAGAATAAGCCATCACACTTCCTGATGACAAAGTCCCCAAAGTGCCTGTCTTTTCTACCTCATCTCTAATGTGCTGAATGCTTTGAGAGAGAGAGAGAGCCCAGCTGAAGTGACAGACAGACCCTAGGTCCCTATAGCATTGATATGGTCACAGAGTTGGTCTTTTTGGAACTTGTTTCAACGTTCTGTTCTAAAAAAAAAAAAACAAACAAATAAATAAATGGCTACACAGAAAGGAAAAGCAGCTGTTTCCTGAAGTTGGGGATTGTGCTTAACATTCCAGAAGTAAAAGACTTCCAGTAAGAACAAAATCCAGGGTGTCGGTGGACATGGGTGGTTGGTGTAAATGTATGGTTTCAAATTTCTGCTTTGGGATGCAGTAAGCAAAAGGAGCACAGGTCCTTGTTTATCTTGTGACGTCACTGTCAGTGCCCAATACACCACCTGACACTGTCACCTTTGCACGAAGGATAAATGAGACTTGAAAAACAAAACAGAACAGGCATATGAAGAGAAAAAAACAATAACTGTGCTTAGTAAGAATCACACACTCAAGCACATATTCCAGGACTGCCTCCCCAGCAGGAAGTTTCGTGACCAAGCACTGACCCTTTCCTGACACAACGTGTGTGTTGACCTAAACCCTTTGAAGAGTTTACAAAGTTATAAAAACTATCAAACATTTACAAACTCTTTACAAAATAAAAGAACTTAGTGGACAATGGACACTATTGAGAAAGGCAGTAAACTGAACTTTCTCTCTTCTACAGTGGAACATGGTGGTGACTAGTTACCTGCTGTGGAGAAATGATCTGTACAGTTGTTATGCTTGAGGATAAGCAAATAAGCCTTATCTTCCTCTGTATGCCTTTCCACTATTGGCGACAACTTACCATTTTATTTATCACATTTTTATTTGTGTGTATGTTTGAGTGGAGGGATGTATCATGGTGCATGTGTGGAAGTCAGAGGATCACTTGGGGCAATCAGTTCTCTCCTCCTACCCTGGGGTTCTCAGGGATCAAACTCAGGTTGGAAAGGCTTGGCAGAAATCTACTGAGCAATCTTGCCAGACTAATCCTAGTGTTTTAGAAGCCCTAGAATTAATCGTTTATAAGCATAGTATGGCACAGAAGATGGGGAGATATGGAGGGAGGGAGGAAGCAAGAGAGGTAGAGAGGGAAGAGAAAGAGAGAAATGAGAAGTGAGAGCAAATGAGCATAGCAGACATTTCTGTTTGTAAACAATTTTGTTGGAAAAAACAAGACTTATGTCTCACAGAACATTTGGCAAAGATTGTTGATGCACACTCACTTATCTGAGGATGTGTTTCAGGAAGCTGCTGCTAGGTGGAAACTTTCCTCCAGAAGAGGCCTTGAAGATCAGTGCGTAACACACTCCCTGGTTGTGTCGAGGCTCGCAGAGTTTGGGATCCAGGGTGCTTTCCCATTCAAATTATAGAATTTGGGATTTTATTCCATTCTTCAGCTACTTTACACATCTGCATTTGTCAGGAAAAGAGGATTTTAAGCTTTTTATGTTTTCCTGAGCCATATGGATAGGGCTAGGAAAGAAGGCACAATTATGGGGGGAAAAAGGTGTGGTGGGAGCCAGGAGGCTAGATGTGGAACAATGAAAACAAGAAAGCCAGCCAGGTATAAAAAAAAAGCATCTTTCCTGATGGTTGGAAGGGGAATTGGCACTCTTTGTTGGTGGCCTTTTACTTCTGGCCTACAGCTTGCATTTCATTTGAATCTTATTAACATGAGGAATCCAGCACACCAACCTGATCCTCTCAATTCCTGTGCTTAATTTTAAAAGTCTGCAAGTTGAATAAATGGCTTTGCAGGAGAGGACAGCTTCTTCCCAGCAAGGTAAGTGCCAAGGTTATCGGCAAAAGTAACAGCCTGGAAAGAGAACAAATGTGGCCTGTGCTTGTAGAAAGAAAAAAAAAAGGTGCTGGGTGGGAGAGCAGTGGAACATTAAAGAACATTATTTTAAGTAAATTTATAATGGTTCAAAAATGATGCACAGTGAATTCTGTGCATAGTCTTTCACTAATTTATCTGATCAAGACTAAGATGTGCATATAAGTATGATACATACACTCACACACACACACACACACACACAGACACACACACACATACACACACACACACACACACACACACAGATGAGTACAGATGAGTGTACTGGGATATTCACTGTGGCACAAGCACAATAATGAATCAATAAGCAGTATGTCCTAAAGAGAGAACGATTAAATAAATTATATAGCCATCACAAAAACTAGAATGCTCTGTACTAACTAAGAGGCCCACCGTTACATTTAGCAAAATGGATAATTGTGCTCTTGACATGTTGAATAGAAAATAGAGACTGAAAAACAACATGAAAAGAATAAGTGAATTTTTATTCAAAATTCAAACTGAGTTTAATCCTTCTGGCAATCTGTAAAATCAATGTTGTCAGTTCTTTTTCAATCCAAGTTCCCTAATTGATATTCTGCTCTTGGCTTAGCACCATAGAGAAAAGGATTATTGAGGGGATTGGGTAGTTTGGGGAAGAGACAACTAGTTTAGAATATTTGTCATCTTTCTGGAGCTGTGCTAAATATTTGCTATGGACTGAATAGTGCTCCTCTCCCCCAATTCACTGCTAAATCCCAAACACCTAGTTCTCTGCTGTGATTAGCAGCACACTTCTGCAAGGTTAAAGGATTATAAAGAAAGGGACTTTATACCATAGAATTGATGCTTTGAAAGATGGAAGATGTGTCAGAGAAATATTCATTCTCGTGTGTGTGTGTGTGTGTGTGTGTGTGTGTGTGTATGTGTGTGTGTGTGTAGTGCGAGATATATATATCACTCTTTGCCATCTTTGAGCAGGAAATGACTTTCCACTGATTTTGGACTTCCTAGTCTTGAGAACTATGAAAAATAAATATTTATTACTTAACTGCCTTTTAATATCCCACCAGGAGCTAGAGTTATAGGTTGTTGTGAGCCATCTAATGTGGGCTCACCAAACCGGATTTGAGTCCTGCAATTGAGTCCTATGAAGTAAGAGTGTCGTGGAATATTACTTTAACCATGCAAAGACGTGTTATGTTTGTTTATATTGTGGAATATAACTTTAATTATGCAAAGGTTTTTTACATTTGTTTATGTTGCATTTGTTTAATTATGTAAAGATGTGTTGCTTTGCCTATCTAAGGCACATGATTGGTCTAATAAAAACCTGAATGGCCAATAGCTCAGCAGTAGAGGGATAGGGGCTGGCCAGCAGAGAGAATAAGTAAGAGGAGGAATCTAAGTTGGAGAGAGAACAAGAAGAGGAGAGACTAGGGAGAAAGAGTGAGAGATGTCTGGGACCAGCCAGGCAGGCAACCACCAGCCAGCCAGACATGGAATAGGACATACAGAATTAAAGAAAGGTAAAAAGCCCTGAGGTAAAATATAGATTAAGAGAAACAGGTTAAGTTATAAGAGCTAACAAGAAACAAGCATAAGATAAGGCTGAGCATTCATAACCAATAATAAGCCTTTTTGTCATGATTTGGGAGCTGGTTGGTAGCCCAAAAGAAAGTCCATTACATAAGAATAACAGCCCTTAACTACTAAGCCATCTTTCTAGCTCCTTAACCTCTTTTAAAAAACTGGCTTTTCATGTAAGCCAGCTATACAACTTCTGGTCCCTTACCCAAAAGACTTCATATCTTGCCAGAGAGACACTCATACACCCATGTTTATTGCTGCCCTATTCATAATAACAAGCAATTGAAACCAGACTAGACATCCTTCAACGTATGAACAGATAGTGTTCATATGTGCAGTGGGGGTTTTATGTATCTGTGAGGACAAATGAAAGCTTCAGAAACATGAATGGATTATGTAATATTAGGCAAGGTGATATAAACTGAGAAAGACAAAACCTGCATACTCTCTTTTATTATGCACATTGTAGGTTTTGGTGTATACATGTGGGTATGTAAAAGTGTGTAAAATGTAGGCGAATCCTGAAACCTAGAAATGAGACCAAGGGAGAGCAGAAAGAGATGCTGAGGAAGTGGGGGAGGGGCCATGAAACATAAAAGGAGACTAGGGGAGAGGTAACAAGGGTTGGAAAGTGGGTGGGTAAGAAGATGAGTGATTAGGAGAATTGATTAAAGCAGACTTTGTTCAAAAATGCCATAATGATATCTAATATCTTGCAGTCTAATCTAATAAAAAAATTTAAAAATGAAAAGACATGGTTTATAGGTTCATTCAAGCTCATAAAGACTGAGGGTGAATTTGAAAGTCATGCCTGTTTCTTGCCAAGCCCAAGCTCTCTCAGAGTGCCAAGAAGTAAAAAACCAGGCTTTTCAAATGTGTTTCTTTTTCTCTTAAAAACTATTTTCAAAATTACATTATTTATTTATTTACTTTGTGTGTATATGTCTGAGAGAGAGAGAGAGACTGAGAGAGAGAGAGAGAGAGAGAGAGAGAGAGAGAGAGAGAGAGAGAGAGAGAGAGAGAGAGAGAACAGTCATATGTCACAGCAGGTAGAGGTCCGAAGACAACTTAGAAGAGCCCTTTGATCTCTCCTTGCACTGTGGCGATCCCAAAGATTGCATTCAGGTCATCAGGCTTGGCAGCACTGGCACTCTGTCAGCCATTTTGCTGGCCCTGTAGGTGTTTCTTCTGAAACAGGAGGGAACGTGAATCTTCAGTCAATCTGCCTTGTCTCCAGAATAATGGATGGTACTTTTTCTGATGTTCAGCATCTGTTTCTCTTTTTAATACCGTTTTCTCTGTTCTTCACCTTTGTGTGCCATATTTCTTTTATTTTCTCTTTTCTTTTTTTTTCAGCAAGAAATCCTCCATTCATTCTACATACCAACCACAGTTTCCACCTTCTCCCACTCAAGCCCCCCCCCATCCCCACATCCTCCAAATCAAGGTCTCCCATGGGGAGTCAGCAGAGCCAGGCACACTCAGCTGAGGCAGGTCCAAGCCCCACCCCTCTGCACCAAGGCTGTGCAAGGTGTCACACCTTAGGCACTGGGCTCCCAAAAGCCTGCCCATGCACCAGGAACAGATTCCGATCCCCCTTGCTGAGTGTCCCCTAAACAGTTTGAGCTAAACAACTGTTTCCTATATCCAGAGGGCCTAGTCCAGTCCAATGGGGGCTCCATAGTCATTAGTCCACAGTCCATGGGTTTCTACCAGTGTGGCCGGTCATCTCTGCACATTTCCCGTCATGATCTGGACATCCCCCTTCCACAGAATCCCTCCTCTCTCTCATTGATTAGATTCCTGGAGCTCAGCCTGGCGCCTGGCCATGGATCTCTGCATCTTCTTCCATCAGTCACTGGATAAAGGCTCTATGATGATAGTTAGGGTATTCATTAGACTGGTCATCAGAGTAGAATGCTCAATCTTACCATGAAGACACATGCTCAACTATGTTCATAGCAGCATTATTTATAATATCAAGAACCTGGAAGCACCCGAGATGCCCCTCAACTGAAGAATGGACAAAGAAAATGTGGCACATATACACAATGGAGTACTACTCAGCCATGTTTCTTTATATCCTGTTTTGAAAATACCAACGTTACTTGGCTTATTTGGAGATTGTCTTCTAAGGAGATGTGTCAGAGTGCTATGTTGAGAAACAGTAGATACATTATGTGTAATTATGTGAACTGACTAGACTGCTCAATGTGGTCCCCACACATTTGCTCAGCTATTATTCAAGCTGTGTCTGTAATAGCATTTCTAAATGACAGGCATTTGATAGAAGTGTGAGTAGAACAGATTACCCTCTCTCTTGTGGGCAAGTTTAACTTAGCCAATTAGTTTGACTAGGGCAAAATGACTAATCCTTTTTGAGGATAACAGTCCTCCTTGCCTGACTATCTTGAGTTGGGATGTCATCTAGTTCCTGCAATGTATTATCCACTCACCCTGGTTCTCAGGTCTGCTAGGATTTGGACTGGAACTATGTTCTTGTCTGTTTTGAGTCTCTAGCTTGCTTACAACACGTTTTGGGATGAGTCAGCTTCCAAAATTGCATGACTAGTACCCCATGATAAATGTTTTCCTCTTACTCAATACATTGTCTTAATTCAGCATCTCCGGAGTATACTCTCCCTTCTAGTCAAAATTTACAATTAGGACGGGCGCTGAAAGCAATCTAATTTGCTTTGCTGTATGTGCTCAAGCAGTAGAATTGGTCTTCAGCACATGGCTCTTGTGACATAGAAGGCATAAATGATCGAGGGGGTCTGGGAAGATGACTTAATGAACAAGTGCTTGCTTGACAAGCATGAGGCCATGTTTAATTTCCCGGCACCTATATGAAAGGCAGTTTTGTGGTCCATACCTCTAATGGCAACACTGGAAGACAGAGACAGGGAGATCTTGGAGGTTTGTTGGACAGCCTGTCTAGCTGAAATTATGAGCTTCTGGTTTAGTACAAGACCTTGTCTCAAAACAAGTAAGATGAGGGTGGACTTTGAGAGTTTATGGCTTGATGCTGTATCCAGTTTGCTCTCTGTTTGGTGGCTGAGATGTGATCTCTCAGCTTCCTGCTCTGGCCTACAGCTGCCAACTTCCCTATCACCATTATGGACACTCTCTCTGGAACGGTAAACTAGATATGCTCTTTTGTAAGTTGCTTTGGTTGTGGTGTTTTATCACAGCAACAGGAAGCAGTTTAGAGTCTCTGAATGTGCTTTGTTTTTGTTTGGGGTTTGCTGTTTTGTTGTTTTCTGTTTGTTTCTTTGTCTCCTTCCTCTTATTCCTGTCAACATTAAACATGAAATGGAATAGGGAGTTACTTGCATTTCATAACACATTTTTATTGATTAATTAAAACGTCTTCCTCTTAATTTCATTTTTTATTTACCTCACGTTTGCTTCCTTTTTCTGTTCTCTGTCCTCAAAATCACTCATCTTTTTTCAAGAAAGTAAATATTTGGAAAACAGTCATTTATTTTACATATATATATATTTCTATATGTATACCTTTAGAATTTTCATCTCAGTACTGTAAATTACAGAAAAATTGGAACAATGATAGAGGCTTTGATTAAAATAAATGCTATCTCTATACCTGGAATATTTCTTAACAATAAAAATTATGTAGGACCATGGAAAGATAATTTTAAATATAATATTAAATACAAAGAAAATTTCAAAATGGCATGTATCTCATGAGTACCAATATGACCATTTAGATGATGGTAACAGTGGTTTCCTGAGAGAACTTATACTCTCTTCCTATAAGAGTTGATTCAGACACAGGCTTTCTGTCTAGTTGCTTCACGATCTATAGGATAAATTTTATATGATTAAGCCTGGGTCACTGTCACTATGCTATTTAGAAGTAAGTTATAAATAAGTAGTGTTATTTATATGCACATTTATAATTTACATAAATGATCTTATGCAGATTCTGTTATATTTTAACCTTCATTCAGCTTAAAGCAATTTCCTCTGCAAAATATTTCCCAACATTTCCATTGTCGGTACCTTTAAAATCCCATCAATGTTATGTCCACATTGTTCTTGCTGCTGTTTGGACCCATAATATATTTGCCTTATATTACTTTCTCTGCTGGCCAGAGTGTAGACTCCTTGAGGAGAAGGGCTGTCAGTCAATTTATGTTCCCATATTTTTGGTTTTAAAACCACAACATTTCTCCTGCTGAATGAGAATTTGGCCTACACACCTCATGAAAAACATTTAAATTCTGCACGACTTCTAGGTGAATTTCAAAACGTAGCTCCATGGTGAAAAACTGCCGATGTCATTGGTGGCCTTATGAATGCAAATTGGTGTCTGAAAGAAGAGGTCAGCTCCAAGAGCTGACTCAAGAAAGACCTACTTTGTTTTGACTGCTGAGGGACTGTGGCCAAGTCACCTAGGAGAATGGTTTGGGATTGAACCAAAGAACCTTTCAAGCCTAGAGAGAAGAAAAAGTGATTGGGCTCAAGGAGATCGGGGCAACATTTGGCTAGTTACAGAAGGCGGGTGGTGCTGTAGGGTATAATATTCCATGACTTTAAAAAAAAAAAATTAAGGTGGCTACAACAGGAAGTACCCACAAGAAAGCAATGATTAGCCCCATGACATACTCCTGGTTTAGAACAATGTCCCCACCCAGAAGTGTTACAACAGGAAGAACCTAGAGGATCATGGGAACCCGTAGGCTTTTGTTCAGTTCTTGCACTGAAGCCAGGAAAAAAAAAAAAAAAAAGCCCAGTTTGCTGGCTGTGATCCTCATTCTATCCAAAATTTGGGCTGGTATTATTTTCTCTCTTTCTGTCTCTCCCTGCCTTCCACCCCCCTCTTTTTCTTCCTTCCATTTTCATTTCCATCATTTATTTGCTTTGTGGTTCTGAAAATGTCTTTCCTTCTGGGCCTCAGTGACAAGCCCTGGGAAATGGAGTACTTGTACCTACCTAGCACCTAAAAACATACTGGGAAAAATCAACCGGTAATTTTCAAAGAAAGTGTCACCTTTTAGCCCCTTGGAGACAGTGGATCACCTAGGTGATGAGTCATGCTATTCAATCCTTGTCTTTCAGCCAGTGATTATCTTCCAGCTTTCCTTTAAAAGAAAACCAACCTGTTAAAGCATCAGCTGGAACTCTGCTCTGGCTCTCAATGACGCTGGCGGAGTGAAATACAGCTCTCAGAATAGAAAATGTCCTTCTAGTGTTCGGGTAAATAGCATTCCATTTCAGCCCCGGGGAATTGAGTGCAGCCCTAGTTATCCATAGCCATCATTGTTTCCTTGGGCAGCAGAAATGACTGATGAAGGCAACAGTCATTCCAAACTTTAATTAAGTAAGCAAAGGACCATTTTTTTTAAGGGCCCTGTCCCTGAAAGATGTGGGCTGAATTCCTGTAACACACTAACTACCATTTCACCTTATCTTATCTCCTCACTCTTCTTCAGTATGAATCAAAAGACAGCCAATCATCAAGTTCTACAGGTAGCTCTGCCCACTGAAAGCCCAAAGTATCTGAATTCTTTCTCCAGGGTCTGCAGTCACTTTCCACAGTTCTGTATACCCCTTCCCCAACACACACACACACACACACACACACACACACACACACAAACACACACACACACACACACACACACACACACACCTTTCCCCAACACACACACATACACACACACACACACACACACACACACACACACACTTAATAATACAATCCCTTGGCTGCTGTAGCAATAGGAACCATGGAGAGGCAAAGGTAAACAGCCTCTCTTTGAGTAAGTAGGTAGGATATAAAAATAAATTCAGAAGATAACTTCTTTCCAGGGTTAAACACACTGTATAGGGAGGAGAATCTTAATATATAATGTAGCTGAAACCATCGACATGTTAGTGAGTCACTTTGTGAATTCATTTCCTTGAGACAAAGATTAGAATTAGCAAGAGAGGGACATAAACTGCCACCCATCTGAGTAAATAGGAGTGTGTCATATTTTTGAGAACAAACTGTCCACCCTCTGTCAAGGAAAAAAGAAGAAATAACAGAAGGAAAATAAGGAGAAGGTAGGTGCTGGCATCTTGGAGTCCGTGTAAAAGTTAGTGCTGATTACTAGTTACACCTCAACCCGACAGACTCATGCGGGAAACAGGGTATATCAATGTATTTTGTATGAAAGAAGACAAAAGGTATCTTAGACATGTATGTACTTACTGTTTTTCTGGAAATTTCTTTGAAGCCAATATATGTCTGGTGACCTCTTCAGGTAGTCACATGTCTTACGGTGCCTCTACTTAGATTTAAAATATATCAGCATAAACAACACACTGTGTTGCATATGTGAGGTAATTTACAATTCTGGCTTTCGGAACAGTTATTCAAACCAACAATCCACAGTCCAAGGATTGGTATCTTGTATCCTATCACGAGGAATCAATATCTGGGGGGAAATTTCACTGTGGAATTCTGTTCTCTGTACTGGATCTGTGCTCACCTGATCAATGTATACTAAGCCTGGGTGTTCATAGAGTAAAAACTCCAAGGCATGGGTTATGACAAGCTAGGATGACTAGGAATCTCCAAGGCAGGCTGGAAAGCATCTCACACTCTCAGAATAAAGCAAATGCATGGTGGGCAGCTGAGAATGAGGTGCTCCAAAAACTGCCCTGCTTGTCTTGGTCATGCCCTGGCTTAACATTTCTTCAAATGCTTTACAGTTATTGGAGGTAGACAGAAAGACACAGACCCCTATTTCTGGAACATTTCTGTGTCTATTATAGTCAGACCTGCCATAGCAAGTGGTCTGCCTATGAAATAGCATCTAGAGACCCTTCCTAAGTGTACAGAACAGTGTTTTTTAGGAGCTGCTTTGTGTGAATGCATGGTTGTATGGTGGCAGATTTGGGTCTGAGCCCTTAGTTTTTAACGGGCTAGGGGAGATAGCTTAGTCTGTAAAGCACTTGCCTTACAAGCACACAAGGACCTGAATTTGATGCCCAGCATTTGTGGTAAAAAGCCCAATGTGGTGACACACATGTAACACTTGCTGAGGAGGTAGAGAAAGGCAGACCCTGGGTTTGCTGAGCAGCCAGCCAGGGTACTAGAGCTCTAGGCCAAGGAAAGACTTTGTCTCCAAAACAAGGCGAATAATGTTCCTGAGGAACAACAGCTAACCTTGTCTTCTGGCCTGTACATGTATGCACATGAGTGCATGTGTACCATCTTCACATGAGCCTGTACAAACATGAGCACACACACACACACACACACACACACACACACACACACAAATACAAATAAAAATTTAAAACCTATAACAAACTTGTAGAACAATTGATAATCTTTAACTTAAAACCAAACCAAAACAAAATGGTGGCTCCTGTTGTGATAAAGAACCTGAAAACTATGCTCATTTGCATAGCCTCTGTTCTTCCCGGCAACATTTACTGCCATGTCTTGAGTATATAAGTTTCAGACAGCACAGCACACAAATCAAATGAAAATCGCCATCAGTTTTTGATGGTTCTTCTTGGTCCTGTATTCCTACAACCTGGCATTCAAATGGGGAGATAGTTTGGCTGATTGAATGTACTGTCCATACTGACATTTCTCAACAAAAGAAAATCTGGGAGGAAATTAAAATCAAATAGAGTGCCCATGTAATAGAAAGGTCTCATCCAGACAGTGCATCTAGTTTAGACTCTACATCTTCTCTGCTTCCAAAATTTAGTGGATAATGAAGTTTTTGGTGTTAGGAAGCTGACTTTACCTGAAAGTGAGTCAAGGACTCAGCCAGGCTCCAGTACTAGAATATGACCTCTATTCTCCTGGCAGTCTCTAGAAAATTCCACTGAGTGTCCTTTTTCCATGAAAGTTGTCATTCTTCTGACCTCAGCGAGTGCCTGGTTACTAAGATGCTATACTCTTATATGGTTTAGTGCCCTGTGAGTGGCCAGTTTCTAGGTTCATAAGAGCTAATGCATGCTCTCACAATTTATTGTCTTTGAATCCACCTTTAGTTGTTGGCAACTTCTTCTGCAGTCTTTTCCAAATTCTGCTTTCCTATGCCTTCAACTTAGGGAAGGAGTGAAGGTAAGCTTAAAGTCATGAATGAGAATAGTTGTCAACTTGAATACTGCTATCAATTGCTTGGAGTTTGTAGGGTCCTGCATGTCTCTGCAGCCCTCATGTATGGCATTGTGTCTCATTCTTACAACTCTGTGAAATGGGTTTTATATGTCCTCATATCAAAGAAGAGGAAATCCAGGCACAGAGGTTCAATAAACTATCCAAATTCGAACAGTGCATAATCAGTGAAGTTAACATCTAGGTGACCCCGTCACTGCTTTCAGAGTGAGTGTGGTGTATGAGGGTGCAGTGCCTCCCTCCGTAACTAGGAGCACCAGGGAGTTACCACACTGGCTTGGCTGCAGTAATGCAGAAATCTAAGCAAACCAACTCATTACCCAACACTATTCACGTCGATTCCTAGGAAACTGGAAAATGATTTCCACTCTTATTAACAAACACCCACGTCTTTTGTCATCTTCATCATTAAATCTGTATTTGCCACCTGAAATGCATGCTGGCAGCTCACAGAAACAAAACCAAATAAAGCCACACTCTAAAGAAACATACAAGAGAGAAGCACCATGTTTGTTTTCCCTGCCTCTGTCAGAATTTATCCTCTGCATCTCCGCTGTGTGAAACTGAGGAGGTGGGGTCTACAGTCTGCTCTCTTGAGTCACAGAGGCAATCGTGACAGAACACTGACAGGCAGAAGCCCAATGTGGAAGCAAACAGAAGACTCTGAGATGCCATCCTAGGAAAATGAGTTTTGGTTGTTATATCTGATGTAGAAAGACACATCTCACTATGGCAGTTGGAAGTCACAGTTTATAGACCCAAAAAGTCTATTTTAAAACAAATCTATTAACTGGAACCCTAATATATCATAAAAATATATACTGTGGTGTGTGGTGGGTTTTTCGGCTATTCGCTCTAACTTAGGTGGTGGGGGCAGCTTTCCCTGCCTCGAAGAGAGACTCCCCTTCTAAGCTCTACCCTTGGAGACCTCCAGCCACCAAGCTGCACCCTCAGACTCCTCTAGCAGCCAGGCCTGGCTCCTCAAGGTGTAAGATTGACCATACCAATCTTTGAGGAGCTCCAAAGACTAGGCTCTGCTCCCCAGACTTCAATGATGTCTGGAAGGGCTGTTCCCTAAAGGCTAGACCATTAGGCTCTTCCCAATCACTTGAGGCAGGAGAGTAGACAAGCCCTTCCCCACAGAAGACAAAAAAAAAAAAAAAGCCAGAGATCAGGCCACAAAATCCCATCAATCCCTGAGCTTGCCAGAAAATCAGGTCACATAATCCCTCCAATTCCAGGCCACCTTGGAAAGCTCTGCCCCCTAAGAAACCCTATATAGAGCCTGTCTTCCATACAGTTCTCTGCTGCTTCTCTCCCAGGCACAGGCAGCCACCCTCCATCCTGGTTTTTTTTCCAATAAATCTCTGTGTGAGGTTTGTTGTGAGGTAGGACTTTGTGGTATTCCTTGGCTCTAGACTGTCAGAATACCTTTCGCTTTAGAGCTGTAACACTTACAGGGATGATGTCTGGTTCTAGTTTCCTTTCTACAGTTGTAATAAAATATTTGGTCAAGCCATCTTGTGGGAGATCACAGTCAGTCCATTATTGAGGAAAGCAGGCAGGAACCAGGAGCAGGCCTCTATGATGGAAGCGCAATCCATGATTCCAGCCATGCCCCTCTCAGTTTGCTGGTTTACTGTGAGGTTTTTCGCACCATATCCTGAGCACCTCTGCTACACCTTCCCCCAACAGAGGATAATGGATTGTAACCCTCTAAAACCAAGAGTCAAAAACCCTCCCCTCTCTTGCATTGTTTCTCAGATAACTTTGGTCACAGCAACACACACACACACACACACACACACACACACACACACACACACACACAACTACAGTTATTAAAATTATATGCATCTGGTCATTTCCAAATTTACAATCTGCTTGGGTTATCTGCTTCTACACACAAAATATAATGCCTAAAATTAAATTGTATTAGTTTCATTCATGATTCAGCTGGGGTGAAAAATGATCCCTCTGTCTCTGCCTCTGTCTCCGTCTCTCTCTAACCCTTCTTTCTATGTCCACAAGGCTTTTTTCCAGTTGTCCAGCTAGAATTTACCTGTATCTGGGGGTTTCATGGCTCCAAATCTTCCTATGCAGGCAGGAGGGAAGAAATCAAGACAGATGAGGAAGGAGAGGGATGGGGGGGGGACAAAAAAAGAAGTGGAGGAGGAAAGCAAAGGAAGATGGAAAGTTAGGTTAGAAAGTAAAAAGGGGAGGAAGAGATGGGGAGAGAAGGGGAAGGGAAAGGATGGAAATGGAGGGGAAGGGAAGGGAAAAGCAAAGGGAAGGAAGAGAAGAGAAGGGAAGAGAAAAGGTGCTCTATAGTTTTTGCTAGTAGGGTACAGTAGTGCATACCTATAATCCCAGCATTCAGGAGAATAAGGCAGGAAAAAAATGTCAGTTTGAAGCCAGCCTGGGATATATAGCAAGACCCTGTATTAAAGACCAAAGTTCTTATCATTGCAATTCTTATTTTTAAAAAATGCTTGCTGGAAATTATAGCTGTAAAGTTAGATATTAGGCTTAATTTTTCAAAATAGCATTGGAAAATTGAGAAATTAGCTAACTGTGATTTCTCTTCCAATCATAGGAAGTCATAGCAGATGCCTTGACTCTAAAAAAAATCGATGTGCTCAGAGAAACCATGCCAAAGCTATTAAGCTAACAAATTTAAAGTGCAGAGGTCTGCAGTGTCTTATTATGGTTGATGCTAGGATGGGCATTGGTAAACAAAATGCTGACCCAGTGTGCACCATTGTCTTTGATAGTTTCTGAAAGTTTAGCTGTCAACTATAGAAACCCTGACATGCATAGATAAAGCAGGAAGAAGGTAAATGCAGGTATCCTGTGGAAATGTTTAGTAAGCAATACAGAAACCAACACAATATCAGTAAGAAGGATGCTTATGTATTTTATCAAGAGTAACCTCAGAGAGTACTCACAGTCCAGAAAATCCTCTTCATTATTTTCATTTACATGTTTGCTGAGTGTTTAATCAGAAGTATCTCTAGGTAATGTGAACTAAAAAATAATTTGTTAGAAGCACATAGGCAAACTGAAAGAAATGAAGGGACACTGGAAACAGAGCTCTTAGTCTTGGTTTCCAGCCTGATTTAATATAGGACCAGCTAAGATACATGCCTCCTAGTGGTCTACAAGGCTATATCCAGGGGAGAGTTTCCTCCAAAAAGGTCAGCACTATCCAGTGGTGGTCAGGATATAAAGATATAGTATTGGTAAGCAGTGTACCTACTTGCTGGCCTTTGCTCTTTCTAGTGAGCATATCTATGCCACTGTTTCTGTGGTAGCCACCATCCCTGACAACCCAGAGGAACTTGTATGTGACTGTGGTAGGATAACTCTTCTTCTTCTTTTTTTTCCCCTCATTCCCCAGAAGTAAACTCTGAGGTTAGAATGTGCACACCAATAATAATTTAAGTGCTGTTGTTGGAAACCACCAAAGATGCTAGGAGCTAAAACTGAGGAAAAAGTAAACAAGGCATTTATCATAGGGAAAGTCACGCTGAAAACAACTTCAGCAGAATGCTGAGGGAAGAAACTGGGTGTAAGTGGAATCTCAACATGATCTCAACAAGAGTTCACAGTGCAGTATCTATTTGTCTCTGGCTTTGGGCTTCCTTGTACATGGTGATGGGCAGTACAAATCCCCAGTATGAAGGCATTTTCATACCTTTGCAGTGTGCATTTTAGCAGACCCAGATCTGTCTTCCCAAACAGCAGAAAGTGGAGTGCCCATCACTGAAATATGACAGCAGTGCTGTCTGCTGAAATCTAGGAACTGCAGTTGTATAGACTGAAGCTAAAGAAGAAAAGGAAACTGCTGTGGGTATCTTTCTGTATACTATGAATATGTGTTGCAATGATTGGTTGATGAATAAAGTCATTTGGTCTATGGCAAGGCAGCTTAGAGGCAGGTAGGAAACTCAAAAGGAGAGATAGGAAGAAGGAGAGGAGAGCCACCAGCGAGCCGCCCAAAGAGCAACATGTAATGGAACGCAGATAAAGCCATGGAACATATGGAGATATATAGATTAATAGTTATGGGCTAATTTAAGATGTAAAAGCTAGCTAGCTCAAGAGGCTTGATCCATGGCCATGTAGTTATAAATAATATAAGCCTCTGTGTGTTTACTTGGGTCTGACCAGCTGCAGGACTGGCAGATGAGAGATATTTGTCCTGACAGCCGACTGGGACACAGGAAATCTTCCAACAACAGGAAACCACCAAGTGCAGTGCATGCCATAGTAATATTAACGCCATCTTGTAGGATGACTGTCTTCATCACTCCATGTTTCATCAAAGGAGGGTAACATCTTTGCACATGTTACAGTTTGGATATGAAGTTTCCCCAAAATTTGATGTCTTGATCCTACAGCACTCTTTAGAGGTAAATGGATGTTGAAGGCTCTGAGTTTGTCAATGGATTAACCCTTTGATGAGTTCATAGATGAAGGGGTTATTGAAAGATTGCATAATGGAGCTTGGGGTTCAGAACCTGTGCCCCAAGCTAGGTTCAGCACTCATTGTGGATAGTATACAACGGAGATTTATTCATTTTGGTCATCATGGAAAGAAGGACAAAGAGATCAAATGATCTCAATTCCTTTGATTCCTGACTTGAGATTAATGTTTAAATAGGGGTCAAGAATGTGCACAACTCAGCAGTCTTGGTTAAGGTGTGATCCTGCCAAGCATTGACCCATCATTTTGTGGGCTGTCTCATCCTGTAAGGTGTTTGACAATCTGTAAATCTCTTTCCCTGGGAAGCTCCATTTGACTGTCACCTTCCTCTCCTCCCAGAATGAGATTCCTGGGGAAATGCCAATTTCTTTGGGGTCCATTATTTCTTATTTGTTGTTGTTTTTAAGACATAGTATTTCTCTATAGCTCTGGCTGTCATGGAACTCACTTTGTAGCCCAGGCTAGCCTGAAACTCATGTGTCCGCCTGCCCCTGCCTCCCAGGTACCAGTATTAAAGGCATGTACCCAGCTGAGGTCCATTATTTCAACAATCTGCCAGACTGAGAGACACAAGTATCTATTTAGAATATCTTCATTTCTATCAGGCCTGTTACAGTGGGGCCTACTTGGAAGAAATAGGTGACTGGGGGAATAATATGTCTTTTCCCTGGATCTCTCTCTCTCTTCCTTCCTTTTTTCATTCTTCCTTCTCCCCTTTTCTTTCTGACCCTCTGTGGGTTGGCTGTGGTGTGGAAAGAAGCCCCCTCTGCGTAGCTCCACAACAAAACAAAACAAAAGAAAAGCAAACAAACAAAATCTAAAAGTTTTTTCCCTTTTGAAGTTGTTGCCTCTCAGTCTATGGACAAAACATGTAAAGTTGACTAAAACATCCAATAATGTTGTTATTGGAAAAACCAACAGAGATGGCCACTTATAGCCAGTTGAAAGTTCTTATTCCAGTTGAATGGGACCACACCCAGGGATCTGGGTTCTACCTGTAGGCCAGAGTGCTTAGAATAAGACTATGGGGCTTTTAAAGGCAAAAACCACATCTTGATATCTTGCTCAACAACTGTAGGGGGAGGTTTTGCACAAGCAAGTAGTTTAACAGAAGCTAAGATGAGTTAGCTAGGGCTTCTTGACCTTGGGTTCCTAGAATATAATTGAGTAATTTTCCATGACATTGTCCATCAAGGAAATAAAATTGTAGTTAAACCTGAAAGGACTTCATCAAGAATACAACATGGAGAAATGGAGTGTTACTTGAGAATGAAATAAAGCAGAACTTTTCAGAGAAAAAAAGGACAGTATTTTGTTCTTTCCACAAACACCTACATTTAAAGTCACCAAGAAGACATGCTCCTGAAGAACTATGGCTCTAAACTCGCAAGGTGTGCCCCAAAGTTCTTCCAAACTTAACTTACAGGTCTCCACAGTAATACAATTAGACTCCAGTTTTCTTGCATGCAGTTAGCATGTGCAGAGCTATCTTTCTACTGTTATCCTCCTAAACTCCCTGCAGTTTCCTGTATCCCACATATTACATCCTGTCCCTTCTGTCAGTGATAATGACTGCAAGTTGGAATTTGGTACTATTAGACCAGAATCACCAGAAAGAGCTTTGCCTTCCCAGATCCTCACCTGTCCTCCTGGGGAAAAGAAAGCTGTGAATATTAGGAACTATCTCCAGGAAATTCTGATGGAATTTCTCCTGTAATTCACCTTCAAATTTACAGGATTATTATTAGTGTGTGTGTGTGTGTGTGTGTGTGTGTGTGTGTGTGTGTGTGTGTGTCTGCTTATCTGTCTGTCTGTCTGTCTCTCTCTCTCCCTCTTTCTTTCTTTCTTTCTTTCTTTCTTTCTTTCTTTCTTTCTTTCTTTCTTTCTATTTATCTAATCTATCTATAATTTATGTTACAATACCTGAAGAGGCCAGAAACTAGTATTGTATCCAGATCCCCTGGAACTGGAGTTACAGGCAATTATAAGCCACCCAAGTTACATTCCCTGGAAGAGCAGCCAGGACTTTTAACCACTGAGCCATCTCTCCAGCTCCCAGTCAGGTATTTAAAGCTCAATTTTTCCATGTAAAATGAGAATGGTTATATCTTTGCTATGGGGAAGGGAGTTCTGCAAAAATTCAAGAGCATCACATATACACAGAGACTTGCTTAGAGAAAGATAGGCTCCTTATATTCCTTTAATAAAACTAGAAGTGTTGGTTGTCACTTCCTGTGTGTCTTGAGTTCATCATGTAATTATCAGAAAGGATCTTTGTCTTTTGTATAGAGGTTACCTTGGGTTATATTAGCAAGGCCTTTTAATAAATACACACGAGAAACAGAGATTCCATCACCACATGGATTCACAGAGGAAAACAAAATCAACCCTATACTCAATATGTAAGAAAGATAGTTTTCCTCCTCATCATCAACAACAACAACAACAAGAGCCTACTGTGCAATTTCCTTTCAGATATGTGACATCTCCTGGGCTGCTGCTCTTGCAAACAGGTATGAGAATGAGGAGAGTATAGACCAGAGATCTGAGATGTTAAGAGAATAAACCACCTTCTCACATGTTTACTGAAACATCTCCTAAGATCCACAGCATCAACTTCACCAATACAGACAACTGGATAGAAGTTTCCAGCACTAGATGTGCACAGTTTATTTATATGCACATGTGTTGTGGCTTTAATACAAAATGGTCCCTATTGGCCAATGTGTTTGACACTTGCTCCCCAGCTGTGACACTGGGAAGGTTGTCCATCCTGTATGAGGTAAAGTGTCACTGGAGAAATGGGTAAGTAGGGGCAGGCCTTGAGGCTTCATATTCTTGCCTTACTTCCTTTCTCTTTCCACTTTCTGGCTGTGCATACAATGTGACCAAACATTCCCCTAATTTTACTGTTATTCCTTTGCCTCCATGATGTACTGTATCCCACCAGAAGTGTAAGCCAAAATAAACACTTCTTTCCTTAAATTGCTTCTTTTTCTATATTTCATTAGTTCAAAAATAATACCAGTATAACATGTAAGAGTGTGAATAGCAGACTCCCCATGAACTTGGTTAGGACAGATGGCATCTTATGATCCATAGAAAGATTTTTCTGTTTTTCTTAAAGAAGATTTACTTTCTAATTTCTTTATTTATGAGTATGTGTATGTGTTTATGTATGTGCATGAGAATGTATATCATGCATGTGCAGTGCCCACAGAAGCCAGAAAAGGGTTGGATCTTCTGGAGCTGGAATTAAAGAGTGTTATGAGCTAGCTGGTGAAGGTCTGGGAACTACACTAAGGTCTTATGGAAGAACAAGTGCCTTTAATCATCAAACCACCTATCTAGACCCATAATGCCACAAGAATGATGAGATCTTTTGATTTAGTCTGGAAAATCATTAATTCAGGAGAAAGAGATGCATAGAGTATAAAAACTGAAGGGAAAGGAGAATTTAATAAATTCTCTAAAGGGACTAGTGAGTGGTTCACTGGGTAAAGACACTTCCTGCTAAGCCTGACCATACCACCTGCTTTGATCCCCATGACCCACATTGTGGAAGCAGCGAACCAGCTCAGGCAAGTTGTCCTCTATTCGTACATTACAGTACATGTGTGCACATCTACACACACACACACACACACACACACACACACACACACACACACAAACATATGTGTAAACACATGCACACACATGCATATACATGAAATGAAATACAACAAAAATAAAAGGAAACCACTACTAATAGATTTGCCTTTCAATTAAAAAAGCCAAAGTTATAAATTCACAATAATATATATCATATAATAAATATAAATAAAAGATTAAGGGTGAGTTGATATTCAGGTAAATAATACACAAAAGGCAGCAAGGGTAGCAAGGTAAATGTCAGAGGAAATATGATTCAGAGAGCTAGAAAGATGGTTCAGTGGTTAGGAGCACTGACTGTTCTTCCAGAGAACCTTTGGTTCCCATCATCCACATCACAGCATACAACAGCCTGTAACTCCAGCTCCAGGACATCCAGTGTCTTTTTCTGGCCTCCAAAGGCACTACATTCATTTGTGCATATAATCTAAGCCAAAAATATCACCCATGGTGAAGAGGTTTACCTTTTATTATCAAAATGTATGCTTTACAAGGTAAGTAGAATTTTCATTTACTTTTAAATGTCCAATAGAATTGCATTATTACATTGAATTATATAAAGAAAAGCTCTGGTAAGGGAAGAGAAGCCATCAAATGTGCACAAGACTTTTTTTTAATCAATCATCATTATTGCCATTATCATCAGACAAGTCACAATCTGAGAGGGATGCTGATGCTAATCCAACACAAATTAAAATCCAAACCAAATTAAAGACAAAGCTTCCAAAAGCGGCTTTGGTGACATGATGCTGAATAGGTTAGGTGATGCTACTGCTCAAGTTCACCTCACTTCATGTTCTTGACAAAGTTCTTGGCATTCTTGATGGAGGCTTTCGTCTCTACAATGGCATCAGCAATCATTTTCTCCTCAAAAGGGTGATTTTGTCAAGACGAAGGTTATTCTCCAGGCCCATTTTTTCCCTAGCAGTAAGGGCCTGAAGATGTAGGTGCCTACCGACTCTTTGAACTGAAGGAAAGAACACTCAACAACTTCTTCCTTC
Organism: Peromyscus eremicus; assembly: GCF_949786415.1. Taxonomy (NCBI): domain Eukaryota; kingdom Metazoa; phylum Chordata; class Mammalia; order Rodentia; family Cricetidae; genus Peromyscus; species Peromyscus eremicus. Next base: position 90,635,879 of record NC_081418.1, read on the forward strand.
CTGTTCATGGTATCCACCAGGGAGAAGACAAAGTGTACCTCCATCATAAGCCATAGATAGGGTGACAGAACCTGCCTTCACAACCATGCTGGTTTCTTGGATCCTCCTGGTGAGCATGATCAACTGGTCTTGGGGACAGTCAACCCTGGGGGTGCTCTGAGAGATTAGGAAGGTAATTGTCTTTTCAGCCTGACCACCAACGACAGACACATTGACTAGAACTGGATACAAAACCTGCATCTAAACCGTAGTGTGTTTTCTCTAATGATGTCCAGGATCATCATGCTAAAGGTCTTCTTGTGATTGTACACACCAAGCTTCTTGATAACTTCCAATATGATGAGGATAGTGTAGTTAATTGGATTGGTAATGATGAAGGTCATGGCTTGGAGATTGTGTTGGACACAGGTAGCTCAGGGTAGCCACAATGGTGACATTGGTGCTGAACTGGTCATTTCATATTATGCCTGACTTCCTGAGTAATCTGGCCAGGATCACTGCCATGTCATAACCTTTCAAGCAGTCTGGCAGATGCCCAGAGTATGGCTTGGTTCTTAGAAAACACAGATAACTTTTCAGATGAGATAAGGATGAGGGCTTCAAAAGCATTCAGCTGCTCTGCAGCTCTGCTTGGAACCTCTTAAAGAATAACCTATTTTGTCTTTCATCCAGGTGCCTGGTACCCCTTAAGCTGTGCTAAGACAAAACTGACATTTTGAGATTCTCATATAGAAACAGTAATCTATTATGTAAATTCTATTCATTCTTACTCAATATATAATGTCACATTTTAGGGTTCACATATAATACACAGTAAATGTCTTTAAAGCGACTTTAAGGGATTTATATATCATACACAGTAAAATCTCATAAGGCTAAATGTTTCTAAAAGTAGATTAAAATACAATGCACAAATTGTCACAAATTTTCTTTAATTTTGCACATCATTTCATAAAAGACTTGGTACCTTAAAGAGAGACAAAGAGGTTATCTGAATGTTAAGACTGTACATTATTTATTCTGTTGTTTTGCTTGCCTATAATTTATGCAATCTTCATGGTAGAAGAATACCCCAGGAATATACAGGATGTTTTAGCTAAACAAGACCAAAGCAGATCAAAACAACTGCTCAATTTTTAAATGTAATATTTGGAGACAAAGTCTGATGTGGTGAACCGAAGCCCCAGCCCAGAAGTCCTCAAATGCATCCACTGTGCAGTGTGCGGCAATGACAAGGTGATACACCTTCATTCTGCCAAGCTGGCTGAGCTGAGCACGTAGAGTCTTTCTTGGCTTGTCTACTATGTTTAAAACCGTAAGGCTGACTTTTTTCTAGAAAGTTGACAGAGAGCCAAACTATTCTGCTTACTCATCCAAAATCTCCCCAGCTATCAGAAAACATACAATACTGGAAGGAAAGCTGCCCACAGTAGCAGTGGGAAACAAGTTCATCATACCAATCCAGAAATGTCTACAATTTTCAGAACTCAGAAGGAAGATAGAAACATTTATGCAAAAAAAGCTGAACTGAGAACTCCAAATATACTATTAAGAAAACAACATCCAGGATATTTACACCAAAATAAGAAAAAGGCAAACCCAGCCCCAGTGGTCATTCACCAAGTGTGAAAATGCTCTCAGACAGTCTGGGTGTTCAACCTTTCTTCTTTCACCCTAATGTTCTATTAGTTATTTTCCATGTTTGTGTCTTCATTTCTAAATTCAGGTTTAAAAAGAGAAACAAAGCAGCTGAGTGCTCTTGACCCCTCACCTCCTTTTAGGCTGCAAGGAGGATGAAGTCAGCCAGTAGTCACATAGTTTCTGGAATCATCTTGATGCAAAATAAGTGTTCTATTCATATTATTTGTTGATCCTTGCTGTTTGGGGTGTGGTTACACTATAAAATGATACTTTGTGCTGATTGGCCAAGATACAATCATAAAAAGAAGAGTAAATAAATTTAATATAGGAAAAGCTGACACCACTGTGTCATAGCCTAGCGAGAACAGTCTTTGAGCTCCCTAACTTCATATATTTGTTAAATTAATAACTGCCTTTATGATCCATATCAAAATTATTCCAGTTGTTGGTTCTTTTCAAGAAAATGTCCCAGACATAAGGACAAAAGGGAAGCCAAGAGCATATTTACAGAAGTAGTGCTAATGTATTTGTAAGCGAAGATGCGTAAATTTCACAGTTGAGGGAGATGGAAAGATGGCTTTGCAATTAAGAGCACCTACTGCTATTTCAGACCCAATTTTGGTTCCCAGCATCCAGGAAGGGTGGCTCAAAACCAACTAGTAACTCCAGTTCCAAAGGATCTAACACCCTCTTCTGGCCACACTTACACACACAATGTTCTCACATGGATACATACATATGCAAATAGTTAAAAGTAATTTAAAAAGTAAATTTTCCAATTAACAACAAGTAGACAAAAAAACAAAAACAAGTAAAAACCCATATAAAATTCTACCACTGGATGGAAAGAAACAGACATAAAACAGTTTAGGATGAAGTGATGAAAACTGTATGACTTACGGTTTACTATACATTTTCTTTAAAAGGATGAAAGGGGCTGGGCGGTGGTGGCGCACGCCTTTAATCCCAGCACTCAGGAGGCAGAGCCAGGCGGATCTCTGTGAGTTCGAGGCCAGCCTGGGCTACCAAGTGAGTTCCAGGAAAGGTGCAAAGCTACGCAGAGAAACCCTGTCTCGAAAAAACAAAAAAAAAAAAACAAAAAAAAGGATGAAAGGAAAAAGAGCCATGGAAAGACAAGAAAGTACTGTATGTAGTGCTGTAAAGAAACTTCACTAAATTATAAGTCCACTAAGACCAGAAGTTGTGTCTGTCCTTGTCATCCGCTGTATAATTCCCTGCAATACTTTAATAGAGCAATGGCAACAAACAATGTTGGTAGAATGTATCTTACCAAAACAGAGAGGCCCACCTAAGTGAGGAAAATTGTATTACATATTATTTATAGATTTTTTTCTCTTCTAGTATTTAAAATTTTTTTTACAATATATTTTAATTGTGTTTTCCCCTCCCTCAGCTCCCCTAGCTCCTCCATACCTCCTTACCCAGTTAACTTTATGTGTGCTCTCTTTTTTTTCTCTCTCTCCAATAACTATAAAACACAATGAAAATCAAAACAAAAAAAACAATAAGACAAAACAAAACAAAAAGTCTACACACAAACAAAACAAAACATGAAGTTGGCTTTGGGTTGGCCAAATATTCCTGGGCATGGTGCTTGCCATAAGGTATGTCTGATATGTCCAGTGACACTCGGTTACCAGCAGGCATCATTTGCAAGTGGCTTCTAGGTTAGGGGTGGGACCCTATCCGGCTGAAACCTGTGCAGGTCCTGTGCATACTGCCACAGCCTCTGTGAACTCATATGTGCTTCAGTCCTGTTTTACCTGGAAGATATTGTATAATATACTATTTACAAATGATTCTTCAAAATCTTTGCAAGTGCAAAAAGCACATATCTGACCTCAACAGGGATAAAGGATAGTTTATTCTGAAGCCAAATATCGATGACTATGGCCCAGGAACACAGATTCAGGGTTTCTCAAAATCTAAGCTTGAATATGGTAATGTTTTAATCAAGATTTTATAGTTATAAGAGAGAGTAATGAATCAAGGCACATTTCAAATACATTGGTGGAAATATTAGGTAGGAGGGCTGCAGCCAGCTAAGGGTGGGTGGGTGGAATCTGTGCTATTGGTCTCAGATGCTATCTGATAGCACTCTTAGTCTTTTGGTTGGTGGAAACTAGGGTTTTGTTAAGAGAATACATTCCAAAAGATTTTATCTACTCATCACAGGATGTTAGGTGAGACACAGAAATGGACAAGGAATGGCTATTTAGGGGGACTAAATATAATCTCATATAAACTGTAATTAGACTCAGGATTTATCAATCCAAGCGTCTTCACAAGCATGGTGGTTCTTAGCAGTAAACAGCCTTGCAGCAGGGTTAGTGGGCAGTGCAGCTTCTTGCTGGGGGCATTTGTGCACATCCCCTAAGGTGTTGTTTTTAACAGTATGGAGCTAATATGTTCTTATTCTACTCCCTCTTTTTGCATATGACAGGCACATAAACATGGAAAGATCTGGAAGTTAAAGAAGGCAACCAAGATCTAGGAGAACTAGACTATGTTTACAAAGAATTGTTAAGTTATTCTTGTTTTTTGGCCTTTATATCAGCACCATAGTTACCATAATAGTCATTTGTCTCCTTAATTGATTTGTCAGAGTAATTATAAGTTCTATAACAGGTAAATACATAGAGAAAGCCCCAAAGTAAGACCTACCACCTAGCTACCTTCCACAAAGTTAGGTATTGCTACTGGGTTCAGAGCAAAGTACAAATTCAGTTCACACCAAGCCCCTTGTGGAATGCATACAGGACAGGTTTGACAGAAGAGCAGGAAGCCATGGCATAGAATACAATCTAGGTTGATTAGAGACCTGTCAACAATCAAAAGGAGTCTAGCAATAGCCTGCTATGCACCCAAGTGGGGATGGAGCCAAGAAGCATCTGAGCGATGCTGAATGCAGATTGCACCACCTACAACTTTGCCCATGGTCATCTTTGTTAACTTCCCATGACTGAGGAAACTTCAAGGCCCCTCTTCCCCCCAAGGGACATGGCCTCCTTCTTCACTGTCTATTAGCAGGAAATATGGAAAGGGAATCACTTCAAAGAGCTAGGCTCTGTGCCCAGAGCTGCAGATCTGAGAGCTGCCCCCACCCTCTGTGTTATCCTCCAGACAGGCAGCCAAAGATCAAAAAGCTGTCTCCAGCTGCTTGCCTCTGCACACACACTACCCAAAAGCTAATCACATTAGCTACTTCATAAGTAATAAATTGTTATTTCCCCTTTACTTTGATTTCCCTTCTTGTCTCCCCATGTAGCAGCCAATAAATGATTCTCTATCTTTCTCTCCAGGAATTCTGTTTTCTTTATCTGTTATGTCATGGGCACTCTTCATCCTGGGTTCAGGGACCCATGTGTGTGCACATTAAGAAGGTGCACCCTCTTGAGAATAGTCACTTACAGATCTGGATATGTTTCTGTATCCCACAAAGAGCTCACCCCCTTCTCATGCCTTTGCTTTTATGCTGTACCAACAACAATAATAATTATTATTATTACATAGTAGTCCAATTACCAAGACAGACAAAAAGAGCAACCATTACTTAATAGATGAATAGCCTGGTAGAGACATAATTATTTCACAGAAAACTTCCTTAAAAGCCTCTTTGCCTTTTGTTCTCTCTCACTATACTGTCTCATGCTACTCCCCCAAGGTCTGAGGGCTACTTCACAGCTTCTTACTCCTCAGCTGCAAGCTCAATCCACCGACACACAGCCTATTCCCCTTTTCTGGATGGATCAGGTTTCTAATATGGAAACTATTAAACAATTTCCAGTTTTCTTGTTTCTTAAGTTTCATCCCTATGGAGAAAGAAGTGATAAGAATCAAGCAGCATGTAGACCCAGGTCCCCAGGAAGTGAAGAGAAGGGTGTACTCCCTCTCCTCATCATGAGTGAAAGAATACTTGGCAACTCTCTCCTTCCCCTTTATGTGGGGAGGGATTCTTTGTTTGGCTTCTTTGTTGTTTGGTTTGGTTTTAGAGAGCATCTCACACTGTAGTTCAGGCCGTCCTGGAACTCAGTCTGTATCCCAAGCTGGCCTGACGGACTGACAATCCTCTTGCTTCAGCTCCACAAGAATTGGCATAATAGCTACTAGCTACCACACCTGGCCATGAAAATGCTTTTTACAGATTGTTTTTGTGGGGCCGGAGTTAACTGATGGGTCAGGAATTAAGAACACTTGCTACTCTTGCAGGGGCCCCAGGTTTGGTTTCCAGAATTAGCACTGTATGTCATAATTGTCTATAACTATTTCCAGAGGATACAACATTGTATTCTAGCCTCTGATAGTTCCAGACATACACATGGTACATAGACACATATGCAGGCAAAACATTCATACAATACAATAAAACAAAACAAAACAAAATAAAATAATAAATCTTTAAAAATAATTTGGGGATATGACTGTACATGTTCATGTATGTATGAACATGTATTTGGGTGTACATATATGCACTTGGACAAGAATTGATGGAAGCTGCCTTTCTCAAGCGCTCTGGTCCCCCTATTTTAAAACAGGTTACCTTACTGAACCTAGAGCTTATATTGGCCAGCCAGTAAGCCCCAGGTGTCCTCCTGACTACAATTTCCTTAGGATTATAGAAATATTATAGAAAGATTATAGACACTTTCTTCCTAAATGGTGTTGGGCATCCAGACTCAGATCCTCCACATTGATGGCACTTCACTAAGTGAGCCAACCCCATGGTCCTGAAAATGCCTCTGACGAATAAGAATTGTGTTATTCTTTTGTGTTGGGCCAGACCACTGTTCTTCTATGAAGAACTTAACTGAGATGGTTAACTATGGTGTGCAGTGCATGTACACACAGAGGGACACAGTAGATCATGCTCGCCTAGAGTATGACATTCCTCTGAACCAGAGACCCAAGAGGTAGGAGCTACATAGAGCAAAACAGTTATGTCAAGGTCAATCATCACCAAGTGAATTCATTTCTTTTACTGTACAACTGCTTCCCAGTAAAGGTTGGATGGGAGAGGTCAGCGTGCTGGTTCTGATAACAAGGCTGGGGCAGGTAAACCAGATGATGAACTAGACAAGGGATGGGTAGAAACCAGGCAAGTGGTCTGTGGACTAACAGCTGTCATGTGTGATAATGCTAGTGCTGTGGTTGCAATGAGAAACGTGTCCCAGAGACTCATGTGCTTGACCTATTGTTCCCCGGCTGGTGGCACTGCTTTGGCTAGTTACAGACTTTTTAGGATATGGAGCCTTGCTGGAGGTAGTGAGTCACTAAGGGTGGCTTTTGAGAATTTATAGCTTCTCCTCACTTGTAGTTTGCTCACTCTGCTTCCTTTGTGGTTAAAAATGTGATGATCCAGGTTTCCTCTCCTGCTGCCCTACAGTCCTTGACATTATGGACTCTAGCCCTCAGGAACCATAAGTCAAAATAAACTTTGTTCCTTAAGTTGCTTCTGATCATATATTTTATCACAGCAACAGAAAAGTATGTAGCATAGTTTGGACTGAGAGAAAGATGAATGATAAAGATAAAGGAAGATGATGAGCATTTGAGAAAATGATGAAGCAAAGGAGAAATATCTTTAGATAGAATTTAGTGTAGAGGTTTTAAAATCTTGGCATGGGCTAAGTCACTTCTTTTTCTTTTCAGTTTTCCTTTTTAAAAAAATATTTATTTTTACTCTTAGACATTTTCATGTATGAACACATTAAATATGATCATATCCACCTCTTGTTTACTCCCTCCAACTTCTCCATCTGCTAAGTTGTCTTCTAACTTAACTCTTCTTCTTTTCTCCTTAGGCCCTGTCTTTGCTCAATAAATAGTTAGAAATGTCTATTTATGCGCTATGCATGGGCACAGTGCCATCCACAAAGCATGGGAACTTGCCAGTGGCTACACTCACAAAGAAGAATGATTCTCCCTCTCCCAAACACGGGTGACAGTTTTCTTGATCTTCAAATATTGCTGACACCTCTCTTCATAATGAATGTGATTAATTTCCTAGTGGTTTTAAGGAGGCTATTTATTCTTTTACATTTGGTAAAAAATTCACTGTCGACTTGTTTCAATATTAGAAGATTTTGAGCTTTTCCCTGATATTGCATAAGGGGAATACTTGCATCTCATTACATGTACTGTAGGACACCCATCTCTCTATAAGCTCCAAGGATCCATCTTGAACACATATCTGGCTTGCCTTACAGGACATTAAAATCTGAGTCATAGGACTTTGCCCCATGTTAATAAGCTCTCTTTCAATGTATTTGGACCACTGGATCAGATATCTGTCGAATATCCCCAAGAGTCATTCCTAGCAATTTCTTAAGGTTGTGCTGCAGTTTTCTGGTGAGCAATGGAGAATTACTCAGGCAAACAAAGCTCAAACATGGACCATTTTTCGGTTTATGCAGAGAGGGCCTATGTCTTCTGGTGTTTCATCAGCTATCCGCTGAGTCTGGCTCTTTATTTATGTGTCTTCTAATCATAGCTATTAGAACTGAACTCCCAATATCATGGTCTTATGAGATGGGGCCTTTTGAGGTAAGTAAGTTAGGAGAGTGCAGCCCTCATAAACAAGATTTGTGCTCTATTACACATACTTCAGAGAGCTGCTTTACTCTGACTCTGCAGTGGTTTCTGCTATGTCTGAACCAGATTTTGGGCCATCAGCAAACACTGAATTTGCCAGCACCTGTATAACTGCAAGACATGCATTTCTGATGCTTATAAGATATTGAGTTTTACAGCAATACCTGTCATAACAAAGTCTTTTCCTAGAGATCCCTTAGGAACAGAAAGGCTGCCAGGCTCCAGAAAAAGGGCAACGGTCTCTCTCCTTGCAGATGAGTATGTATGCTCCAAGATCTCAAGCATAGCTAGTTCTGAATGTCCTCCTGCATCCGAGGTTCCACTCTTTCTCACCAGGGCCTTCACCGTATCATAGGAGACTTGCTGGGGGCTTCCCTTATTTGTATCTCAGTGACTCCAAAACCAAGCATTAGTCTGAAGTGTCAGGTAAAATTTTTATTATAGTCTTTGGTTTATCAGAAATAGGAGTCTAGTTCAGTGCAGTCCTGAAGTGTGTTGTTTTATGGGATGCTGTCTTGAGTTGTCTGACCCAAGTTTGCATTTTCTTTCTCCAGGATACTGATGGCTCTTAGCATCACACAAGAGGCTGATTGCCATGCCTGTCACATACTGGAGGTATTAGGGACATCTCTTTGCCCCAGAACTTACCAGGTGTTAGTCATGTTGGTATGGCAGCATGCCAATGATTTTCTCTGCCTTCACTAATCACCAGTAGTAGGATTAGTGCCTCTACATACCCTGCATGTGGTCAAGCTTGTATTCTGAGCATCTCTTGGAACCACTTGCACAGTTCTGAGTATTCTTAAAGGTAAGAACTGAAATATTTGAGTCAGATCTTTTACTGGGAACATAGACTCAAGAAACACCAATAAATACACAAGGAACTAAGATAGTGCAATTATTAGTAATTATCAACTTGAAAACATCTGGAATCACATAGGAGACAGCCTCTGGCCACGTCTATGAAGAATTTTCTAGATTAGGTTAGTTGAGGTAAGAAGACCCGTCTTAAATATGGAAGCACCATTTTATGGGCTAAATTCTAGACTGAAAAGAAAAAAAAAAAAGGAGAAAGCAAACTGAACACCAGCATGTGTCTTTCTCTGTGCTCTGACTGTAGCTTCAATGTGAACAGCTGCCTCTAACTCCTGCCACAGTGATTTCCCTGTCATGATGGACTGTGTCCAGGAGCCTTGATTCAAAACAAAACCTCCCTGTCTTAAGTAGCCTGGTGGGTATTTTGTCACAGTAATGAGAAAAGTTATATGAATGAGAAACGAAAGAAACTTGTATCAAAACCAACCACTGTGGGTCACTAAAGTTTATGCCAGGTTGGAGCTGTCTCCATTGGGAAGGGAGTTGGAGGCTGTGTGCATCGAAGTCCAAATGGCATTGTTTGATGCTGTTCTAAGGGATTCTCATGATCTAGAGCTTCAGCGCTGCTGTGGGATTGGTCAAAAACTCTTGTAGGAGCTAGTGAGGCAGAGATGAAGAGTTCTGATGGCTGGATATCAGGCTGATGTGTATCAAAACAGCAAGATGAGCTGATGCAGGCAGGGCACCTGCTGTGTCTCTACAATGGGTGTGGTCAGTAGCTTTTATGTTATTATTCAATTTATTGCTAAAACAATTCCTTATTCATATATAGGCTAAGTCCACAAATCCATAGCAAACCACTTCCAGTTTCTAGAATACCAAGTGCCAAATAATATTATTTGCTTAATATTTGAATATTTGAAAATTATTCCCACTTACTCTACTCCCACCTATTCTATTGGCATTCTTCTTTCCTCCAAGAATCCCCTCAGAGACAGCTGAATCCAGACAGTCTATATTAAATATCTCCCTTATGTACAATTTTAATAATCACACGCAAAGATGGAATTGAATTTACTGTGACTTCTAGAATAATTTTTATTCTTCTCTCCTCTGATGATGGGCTCATCCAAATTTAAACATTAAAATGTTTATCATGTAATATAGTGAGACAAACTCTTGGCTTTGGCTCAATCTATCTGTCTCTAGGTTTGTACTTTTTGTGTGCCATGGCGTTTCCCCACTCGCAAATGATAGATAGTACCAACATTTATTAGCAGACACAAAGGGAGATTCCTTGGGATACAGGCTTGTTTTGAAACTTAACAAGGGGTCAACCCCAAGGTTATTTTTACCATCTGATGCTAGAGTCTTTCCAGCCATGTCATTCTCTGAAGCAGTGATTTCTGAGTGGTACTAAGAAGGAAAGCCCTACCCCACCCCCACTCCTCACCAATCCCTATCTGATCATCTTGGCACCATATGGAGCTGCTTTCTAGTTTCCCTGTTTGGGTAGCTCATTCCAGCTCATCTCTAAGATGAAAATATATTATGTCTCACTAATCGTTGGAGTCGCCTGACTCAGATTTGTGAAGTATTCTGGCCCCCCGCCATATGCTGTATGTTATCTGTTGCTAATATTTGTGGTGACTGGTGAATTTGTTTTCAACTGGCAGTTTGGGGCCAGAGAAGAGCTAAGTGGTTGTGAGTGAAATTGCACTGGGATTCTTCCTTAGAACAATTCCCCAAGGTTCAATTCAGCTCCGCTTGAAGCATTTTAATATGGATGGGAGACTAAGTCTTCCTTAGCCTGTTATTATAGATCTTTTAAAAGGCTAATGAAAAATGCAGTGTGAGGGCTGGGAAGTAGCATAACATATGGTCCTGAGAAGGAGGGCCAAGAGCTTCTGTGATGAATGTGAAAGAGACTCTGACAAGGTGAGGCAGAATCTAATGTAAGACTGACTATTGGGATTGCTTCTCTTCACACCCTAGTGCATTACACCTGAGCAGATGCCATGGCTTCAGATGGGCTCCTGAGAGCTACCCTGTCTCCATAGCTGTGTCATTATGCAAATCATTACAGAACACAGCTCTAAAAGTGTGTGGCGCAGTTTTCCTTTTCAAAGAGTTCAACATTCTGACCCCTGAGAAGGTTACAGTGGTAGATTTTGTTGTTGTGGCCTTGGAAATGTGAATGGTTAACAAGGGTTAGATGTCCTGCCTGGGACCCAGTTCTGTGCTACTACTGCCTAAGCCTTAGGAGCTCTTTGTGAAATGTGGGAGGAAATGCTGGACTTGAGCATTTACGGGCTGCTGAAATGTTAAGTTTCTGGGAAAGAAATTGACTTTATTTTAATTAAGTGCAGATTATTGATATCAAGTCAGGCAAAATTTTAAATGCTTCATTATTTTTGTTGGAGATTATGTATGCTTTAAGGTAGTCTATTTGGGTGTCAAGTTGACAAGGGGTAGATGAGTAAACTTAGTTGTCAACTTGGTGAAATTGATAAGGACTTAGGTAAAATACTCTTCTGAGTGTATCTTTGAGGATGTTTACAGAGATGATTAATTAAGGATAGAAGGATAACCCTGAGTATGAGTGGGCCATCAAATATGCAGGGAGATGAATGGATGAAGGAGGGAAGGATGACAAAGTCTCCTGGTACAGGTATTCTTTCTGCTTCCTTGTCATTGTGAGCTGAAGAGCTTCCCTCCACCATGATGTCCTGATTCATCATAGGTGCAGAGACATGGAGTGAAGAGGACCTGGATTGAAGCCGCTGAAAGCAGGAATCAAAATATATCTTCCCTCAGGTTGATTGTTCAGGTGTTTTTGTCACAGTAATGAGAAGTCTAACACATCTACTCTCAACATGCTTGGGTACATTTCCCCACAGATTACTATTATCAGTGTTACCAGACTTGTTTTTACATATCTCCATAAGGCATTACAGTGAGATGTGGAGAAGAATGAGTAACTACCTTATAGCTGGAATGTTTCCTTTTCTCTCTCATACATGAGGCAAAGTTCTGTCCTTTGGTAGCTAGAGTTTTCCTGCCTGGCCCACAGTCAGGACAAATCTTTGTCACCCGCCAGTCCCACAGTCGCTCAGACCCAACCAAGTAAACACAGAGACTTATATTGCTTACAAACTGTATGGCCATACCAGGCTTGTTTCTAACTGTTCTTATATCTTAAACTAATCCATTTCTATAAATATATACCTTGCCACGTGGCTCGTGGCTTACCAGCATCTTCACATGCTGCTTGTCATGGTGGCGGCTGGCAGTTTCTCTCTGACCCAGCCTTCCACTTCCCAGACTTCTCTTCTCTGTTTGTCCCGCCTATCCTTCCTGCCTGGCTACTGTGCCAATCAGTGTTTAATTTACTAACCAATCAGAGCAATATTTGACATACAGAACATCCCACAGCACTCATTCCATTCTGTTGCTGTGATAAAACATTCTGACCAAAAACAACTTAAGGGAAGAAATGACTTATTTAGCTTACACTTCTAGGTCTTCTGTTATTATGGAGGAAAGTCAAGGCAGGAACCTGAGAGCAGGACCACTTGCTATTTCATGTGCCATTGTCTTCAACCAAGGAACTCATTTCCCCGCCCAGAAACACAGTAGGGAACATGGAAGAACCCATTAGCTAGCTCACTCACATGCTTTTCCTTAGCTAGCTTTCTTATCCAGCCTAGGACTATCTGCCAAGGGAATTGTGTCACCCAAAGTGGGCTGGGCCCCCCTACACCATTGAACAACCAGACAATTCCTTACAAACATACCACAGGCTAGTCTAACCAGGGAAGTCCCTCAATTGAGAGTCCTTTCTCCAGTGGATCTAGTATGTGTTAAGTTGAAAATTAAAGCTAATTAAACCATGGTTAATCTTCAGTTGGTATTAATGCCCAGTTGTTATAGTAGTAAGTGTTGAGGTTGAAGATTATTTAATCATTGGATTTATAGTCATTTTCTGTTTAGTATTGATATTTAGTGTACTGTGGTGAAGCTGAGTTCATCCTTTCAACTCTAGCTAGCTAAGTGCTAGAATTCTTTCTTCATATCATGCTCTGAAATGTGAGGAGTCTTGAGACAGATGTTTTTTTTTACAGAGGCAACAAATACAATGTTTATTGGGGAAATTAGCTTCAAAGCCAGAATGGTGGTTTATGCCTGTAATCTCAGTACTCAGAAAACCCAGGCACAAGGAAGAGCATAAGGCAGAGCCCATATTTAACTGCCTAGTATTAGGCTCAAAAAATATAAACAACACAACACTTCAGAGTTTTGTCACAAACTTACGCATCTGGAATCATTTCAGATGACACAAATAGTAATAGTTCTGTTGTTAGAAACTCAAAAGCATCTCCCAACCTGACTCTACTGATTAAGAAATAGTAAATATTCAAGGCAGGCAGAAAGACCTGGTTTCCTGAGACACTTCTGGGGTAATTAGACTGTCTTTATTCTGCTTAAAAGCAGCACCCACTCTTTTTACAAGATGCTCATGCATTGTGGTCTCACCCAGACAGAGAACAGATTTGCTGCATAGCATGGTGGGAAGAATGTGAAGAGGGAGCTACTGAGTAGGAGGGAGGCTACAGGCGAACACTTCCTCCAGCTGACAGGAAAGAAGGAAGGTGGGTGCTGCTTTCCTCCCTTGGCTGCCAGACTTAGTTACAACCACATTCAGAGAACCTTCCACACAACAGCCAAGAGATTTCCAGCTGATCTGTGCTGGGCCAGTGAATTAGATATAGATGGTAGGATGATTGGAAAAAAAAATCTGGAATCTACAGATCTGAGGTTTCCAAAGTATTTGAAACTTCATTTTATTTCATCCTTCAAGATGTTTGTCATTTGGATGAACATTGGTTGAACCAAGTATAGACCCCAAATAGTCCAGTTGCCTCAAGTGATTTGTTTAAATAACAGCATAAATTTATACTTCATGCTCCTCACTTTGGAAAGATTTCTGCTTTAGCATTGTCATCAGTGAAAACCTTTTACTCTCATCCTTAAAAATATGGCTGAGGATTGGTGAGATGGATCAGTGGATAAAGGAACTTGATGCCCAGCCCTGGCTACCAGGTTTTGACCTCTTGTATCCACAGGGTGAAAAGAGAGAACTAACTCCTGCAAGTTGCCTTCTGACCACTGCATGCATGCCTTGGCACATGGACATTTACTCATACACATACACACAAAAGACACACACACACACACACACACACACACACACAAACACATTGACACACATACTCATCCACACAGAGAAGGGATGATAAACAAATGAATACAAATAAAATGTAACAGTGACTGATTTCTTAATCTCAGTATAATGCCTTCTAACTCAGAAATAGAATTTTAATGTGTGTGTGTGTTAATTTGCATATGGGAACATGTGTGTGTAGGGTGTGATGGTTAGTTATAGTTGTCAGTTTGACACCATCTAAGTTAGCCCAGGAAGAAATTTTTCAACAAGATATTGTCTAGGTCAGTTTGGCTATGTGTACATCTGTGGAAAATTACCTTGATTATACTAATTGAGGTAGGAAGATTTGTCCACTGTGGGTGACACCATTGCCTAGGCAGAAGACCTTGAACTCTGTAAGAGTGGAAAAAGCAAGCTGATACACAAGCATGCACTAATTTATTGTTCTCTTCTCTTGAGTCTGGATGCAATATGATTAGATGCTTCAAGTATCTATCTGTGGCTTTGAGGTGCTGGCAATGGTGTACTTCAGCCTGAAATGGAGTGAAACTAACCTTTTCCCCCAAGCTGATGTTTTCAGAATATTTTAACACAATGAGAGGAATAAAACTAAGACAATGGGTACACATATACATATGTGTACATGTATAGGGGAGACAATGGATATGCGTAGGTACCATTCCTCAGGCACTGTCCACTATTTTTATTAAAACTTGGCCTGGAACTCACCAAGAGGGCTAGACTGGCTGCTCATGAAGCCCCCATCTTCACCTCCCCAGTGTTGTGATTAAAAGAATGTGTTGCCATGTGAGAATTTTTATGTGTTTTTTGAGGATTAAATTTCAGTCTTTATGCTTTAAAGACATGTGCTTTACAGAGTCATTTCCCTACCTAGATAAATAAGATTTTTGTCAATGAGATTAGTTAATTCATGATGAAGCAACGTTAGATAATATTGACCTATAATCTTATGCTACTATTGTCCTGTCTTCTGTGGAGACAGTAAAGGAACTACCTTTGTGCAGCTACAAACCAAGGGATACTAAACACTTTGAGTAAGCAATTAGAAATTAGAAGATGCAAGGGTTGTCATCAGACTTCACGGGGGCAAAACATACCTTGATTTTGGATTCCTGGCCCCCAAAACTCTCTTTGAGAGATGTTTGATAGCCCTAGAAACTCAAGCAGATATCTTCCAAGATCATTTCCACAGCAGTTCAAAATAATTTGAATCATTCACTTCTTGATAGTCCTTTTTATCTCCTTAAGGATCTTCATACCTTTTGATTTGGGCTTTCTTTGATGTATTTTTGGTGTGACACGGTTTCTCTTTTCCTTTCTCTTTTTGTCTCTTTTCTATGTCTTCTTTTGAAATCCTACCCACATTTCAATACCTCATTTAAATTCCACCTTCCTGAGGAAGGTTTTCTGCTTCTCTGTCCCCTTCTCCATCACTGCTTATCACTTGTGCTCTTATCAAGGCACTTATGATGATGATAATCAGAACTAGTGGAAGAATATGACCTGAGTCCTCCACTTTCTCAAAACACATGAAGGAGCAAAACCCAAATAAACCTGAGTTACTCTTACTGTATTTCAAGAAGCACTTCTTTATTGTCTGCAGTTGACGAGCACAATACCTGGTGTGGAGTAAACATAAGGCAGCACTAGTTAAATGCTGAAAGCCAGGACTCTCAGCATGCTCTTTTGGGCTTATGTGTGGCACACTGTTTATTCCTTGTAATTTTCAGTGTGGAAAGTCTCCAGCACATCTGGAAGCAAAGATGACATGAAACCTGTGAGCAACTTTCTGAAGCAGTCTTTAGTCCGTTTTGTTTCGTCTCCACCTGTTCTCTCAGCCCAGATGTTGAGAAAAATCTAAGATGGGATGTTTCACCATCAGTTAATACGCCACTTTATATTTCTGGCCAATAAAGGATTTCCATAAAGATGTAAATATGATATCATCAAAAAATTGAAAAGGGAGCTGGAGAGATGCTTAGTTGATAGCACAGGCTGTTTTCATGGAGACCAGGGTTCATTTTCCACAACCCACACAGTGGCTCACAAATCTCTTTAACTTCAGTTCCAGGGTATTGGAACCTTCTTCTGACCTCCAGTGGGCACTGCACATGTGCACAGACACATATGAATGCAAACCACCCTTATACATAAGAACAATAATTAGCCAGAACTTGAAAGTCAGAAACAGGCAGCTCTTTTTGAGTTTAAGACCAGTCTGGTCTACATAGTGAGTTCTAGGTCAGTCAGGACTGTATGGTGATATAATGTCTCAAAATACTGAACTAATAATAATAATTAATAATAATATTATTTTAAAACAAAATAATCCTCAATTCATCCATTGTCCAAGGAGTATTTAAATACAACCTATTTTCATACATGCTTTTTACAGTTTGTGTATTTTGCATGTCAATGACATTTTATGAATAAAACAACAAATATTTTCTGAGCAATCACTCTGTGACACACACTGTGTGAGAAGCACTGAAAAATTAACTATTTTGAAAGCTTGGGGAGATGTTCTGGAGGAGAGTTAAAGGATACAGAGGACAAGGGTAAGGGCCAGAGGTCATATAAGTACTAGGTGGCCATGATGGCCCATCTACAATACCGGCCTTGGAAAGAGGAGACAGGGTATCCTCAGAGGAAGCTGTCTATGGGGAGTAGCCATACCTGTGAGTTCCGAGACTGAATATGAATGTCTACCTCAATGAATAAAGTGGAAGAGCTATGAAAGATGACTTTTGACATCAACCTTCTGCCTCCACATGCACCACCACCCCAATACACATATAAGCATGAATTTATTTACCTACATGCATAGCGCATGTACACATGAAAGATGGACAAAGGATAAAGAAATGACAATTTTAACTAGCTCCCATATAATAAATAAAAAATTAGCTAATTAATTAATTAATTATTAATAAAGACCATTGGGCTTATAAACCTGGACTGCTAGTCCAGGTTGAAGAATCAGACAGTCAGTTTTGGCTCTAGGTTGCTGAATTTGGGTGGATGTTCCTTTCATGATATCACAGGGCTGGCTTAATTCATTTACTCCCTCAACGACTCTGATGGGACTATTTTCTTGTACAAGTAGTATATAGGATATATAGCAGTCAGTTTCAATATTTGTTTGGTTGCAACTTATACAACAAAGTATATTCCTCATCAAAATTAAATCAGTTGTTTATTAGTGTTCTGATGTTGGTATAGCATCTGGCATAATAATGGAGTTTAACTATGCTTTTATTTATTAATAAATTTACACATTCATCCAATTCAGTGTTATCAGTGACTGTCTTCTGTGAGCTATACACTAGGGATACCCTTGAGTTGAAGGAAAAGCTGAGTTAAACCTTCATATAAAACTTGTCATTAAGCAAAGGACTCATGTGTGAATTAATATGAAAGAGTGAAATTTATATGACTTTTCTTTATGCATCTTCCTCCTGTGACTCATGAGTTACCAGACACACAGTGGCAGCCACTCACCTCCATCCCTTATCTCATTTGTTGCCTATTCATAACACTAATAGCAATAACAAATGATATGGTAATTGGATGTCTTCATCCCTGCCTTATAGTTACTTATTTAATATTTACAAGAAGCCCACGAGGTAACTATGAGTATTATTTTTGTTTTACAGTTTGTGATGCTCAGACTGAGTTTAATAGGATATAATTCTGGGCTCTGCAGTTTGTCTCCAGAGCCTTCCTTCTCAACCAATACAACATACTCTCTGGACAATTAATTTGTGCTTGAATTTGAACAAACCCTCTTCAGACTATGGAGTGAAGCTAAGAAATTCTTTTTACTTCATTATATGGACATTCAACAGTCAGAACTTATAGTTACATAGGTCTGAGTCTTAGCAACACAGAGAGAATTTAAGTATATGGTGTTTGAGCAGGTTTGCTGTCTCACAGACTTGTGTATGGTCCAAACTGCTTCAACCTTCCTCTGGAATTCCTTCCTTCAAAACAAACCTTTCACAATTCCAGCCAAATAGCTTTGTTTCTGTGGTAGCTGTGTGGGTACAACTTGATGTGTATTGAAGTAACAAGAACCATTTTGTATTAAAAAAAATCTAACAGGTAATTCCTTTGAGATGGTGATTGCAGATGTTCTTTTTTGAATTGACGATTAATTAGAACAATTTGAGCTAGTCATGACTAGTCAGGGGATATATGTCACATAGACCACTCAGAAAAAAGTGTATATATATATATATATATATATATATATATATATATATATATATATATAAATACATTCTGACAAGAGTAGTTTATAACCCGAATTTTTCTATTTCTCTTCTCTTCAAAAAGATGTCAATTCATTCTATTATAATATTATTTAATATACAAATTATATCGCTGTACTAAAAGTATGGTTAAAATAAATAAACAGATAAATAAATAATGAAAGTACTGATGATGATTTTTAAAGATACCTGTTTGTCTTCTTTTGCTATGCCCTTTGCTCTTTCAATATGTAACCTTTGTTTCTTCCTTGACACTGCTCCAACTGTTATCCTACTGTCTTTGTGTCTTTATTCAGCATATACACATAAGCCCCAGTCGTAACCCTGTCATAATGTATTTCTCTTGTTTCATTTCTTCTCATAGTCTACAAAACAAAGGGAAAGTCAATGCCTTATTTTCACAAACCACAATAGACCACTGATGTGCTATTTCTCTTGTACGCCCACTAGTACAATAGTGGCATGATTATTATGAACGTAATCAAATGATTTTTGGTTGGATTTGAACATGTGATCCCATGCTGAAAACACCACATGCTTAGGTTCCAACACCTGGAGAAATCAACATGGTACTGACCTGGAATCTTCTCCCCTGAGGGCTAGATCTCATTTTATCCAAATGTGCTATGCAAACTGTCAAAGGAGAAAAGCTATCAACAGTCCTACCCAGCTGCAGAGTGTGAGAACCTGATTGATGACTGGCCTGGTAGAATACCACTAACAGTGTCATAGAGGCTCCGAAACCTTGGGGATAACCAGTAGCTGTCTGATAGAACTTAAGGCCCTCTCAGAAGGAGTACACCCATACTTGTTACTATAAATCTAGTTAGCAAAAAAACATGGCTGGATAGGACATAGATCCCAGGGAAAACCTACTACTACCATTTTGCTAAATGGATATCATTCTTAACTCTTTCTAAATACTCATCCTTATATCCACAGATAAGTAAATCTCTTAATCCCCATTGAAGAATCTTCTTTGCAGTAGTTGGAGGGAACTAAATCTGCCCAAAATGCAGAGAATAAATAACCATGGAGTGCCCAACTACAAATAAGTCATCTATAACATAACCTCTACACCTAAGGCTCAAGAATATCAAAGAGGGGGCAGAAAGATGTTAAGAGCCAGGAATTCAGGAGGACTGTGATGAGAAAGTATCTTCTGGACCCAACAGGAATGTTGCTACCATGAACTTTCAAAATATAGCTTCCTGCACAAGATCCACACAAGACAACAACAGTCAACATGCCAGCTTGGACAGGTGAAAAGTTCATGAGGTCCCAGTATTAGATGAAGAGATATAAACAGTCAATGGCTGCTGAGAAAATGCTAATCAGTTTTCTTCAGAGATGAGCCACTGTTAGGTTGCCCAACTCTAAGTAGTCAGCCTTAAACCTATATACCTATGGGCAACATTAACTGAACTCAATAGTTCAGATTTACATATGTGTATGTAATAATTATTATTATATAAAAGAAGTCACAAATTTGAGAAGGGGTTGTGGAAGGGAACAATGGGAGGAACTGAGGGGTAAAAGGGAAGAGTGAACATGATGTTAAATATAGTATACTCATACAGGAAATTCTCAAATAATTAAATGTTATCTTTTAAAGTGGGAAGTTTATTCATTTTTTTTATAATGTCCTTCGCTTAGGTCTTGATAAGACCATAGTATATATGATAAAGTGATTATTGTGTAGCCAAACAATGGATGACTGTTCTTAAGCCACAGGATTAATACATCACCCTTTCTCATCTCCTTTGAGGCTGATAGCTCTTTCCAATGAGTTTTCTCTAATTTATCAACAAGAAGAGCTGTAAAAAATGTAGGTTATCATTTATATTAATGTTGTCAACACAACCACAATAAGTTGGTAATTCATATGTTTGCTCTGACCTTTTTGCTGGAGATATTTTTCCTGCAGACATTCCTGTCTGAAGTATGGAATTGACACACATGTAATAGAATCAGTTCCCAAAAGTTTGCTTTTTGCCACTGATAGAAACAGGATTGTAAGCCGGGCGGTGGTGGCGCACGCCTTTAATCCCAGCTCTCGGGAGGCAGAGCCAGGCGGATCTCTGTGAGTTCGAGGCCAGCCTGGGCTACCAAGTGAGTCCCAGGAAAGGCGCAAAGCTACACAGAGAAACCCTGTCTCGAAAAACCAAAAAAAAAAAAAAAAAAAAAAGAAACAGGATTGTATTATTTCTGACTTAATAGGTGCCTTCATGGTCCCCAAGTGATTATCACCATGTTTTTCTGCTGCATTTTAACAAGTGGCTATCTGTGCTAGCTAGTTTTATGTCAAGTTGACACAAACTAGAGTCATTTGGGAAGAGGGAATCTCAGCTGAGACAATGTCCCCGCCAGATATGTGTGTAGGCAGGTCTGTGGTACATTTTCTTAATTAGTGACTGATGTGGTAGGGCCAGTTTATTGTGGCAGATGATGTAAGGAATATAGCAAAGAAAGTTGAGTAAGTCTTGGTGATCCAGCCATTAAGCAGCACTGCTCCATGGGCTCTGCATCAGTTCCTGCCTCTGAGTTCCTGCTTTGAGTTTGTACCCTGACTTCCCTGGAAGATGGACTAAATGTTGTAAAGTGAGCCCTTTCCTCCCCAGATTGATTTTGGTTATAGCGTTTTCCAATAGCAACCCTAAGACAATATCCAACATGGGCTTAATCTTAAAGAGGTTTGGCACAGGCCTTTTCAACTAAAGCCAACTCACAACACTAAAAAGATTGACTTTGAATAAAACCATGAGCTCTTTTCTGAAATATCTACATCTTGGTCTTAGTTATTGTTGTAATTTGAATGAGAAATACATTCCACAGTCACATGTACTTGATCATTTGGTCCCTAGCTACTGGTACTATTTGGGGGGTGGGGGCTAAGGAACTTTTAAGAGGTGGCACCTTGTGAAGGATGTATGTCAGTGGGATTGAGCTTTGACTAGATATAATTTTATTTCACTTCCTGCCTCACCCCTGCCTTGCTTACTCTCTCTTTGTTTCATTTGTACAGATGGAAATTTTATCAGCAAGCTTTCTGTCATGCCTTTTCCAACATAATGAATTCTATACCTCTGAAACTGTAAGCTAATAATAAACAAAAACACTTTGTTTATTGTTAACAAGCCTCCTTCCCAAGTCGCTTTTCATTATGTTGCTTCATCACAGCATCAAAAAAGTAACAAATAAAGTCATCCTCCAATCAACCCACACAATGTAAATGCATTCCTTCTTCAAAGGAACCCCCTGCAGGTGTTGACAAGTAAGAAACTCTGCTAACTACAAGCATGGGTTTTATTATTGATAATGTACACATTCTTCATCTCTTCCAAGCAAAATTCATAACAAAATGATCAAAGATGTCCAGTTACCAATGAAGACAGACATTACTCTTCCCTTAAGAGTTTGTACAACTGAATTTAAACAACGTTATCATTTGCAACATAAAGGAAATGACACCCACACTTCTCTTTTTGTTCATTCAAGTACTCACCCTCCACACACACACACAGTGTGTAACCAATGTCTACCATCAAGTCCGAAATCACGAGAGAGTATTGAGCTGAATTGGGTTTCCTGGCAGCCTACCAGCAGCTACACAGATCAAGCTGTTTAAAAACTCTCCAAATTATCATTTTAACCTTGGAAGAAAGATACAGGGCAATTTGAAAATCTTATTTTGATCATTAACAGATACTACTGAGAGAAAACAAATGGCAGTCTTTTCCCTGGACATGTCTTTCTTGTTTGCTCATGCTAATTAGTAGAATTTGCATAAATGCATAATAATGCTGTGTGTTCTTCAATGTATGCAACACTCATTTCTTTTTAATGTCAGTTAATATTCCCACATTGCAAACAGATTACCTACCTTTGACCAGGTCAAATGTGGGAGCTTCGCCTCCTTTCTTCTATTTGTGGATGTATTGAGTTACAGAATGTATTAGTCACATCTGCAAGTCATCTGAGCAAGCGTCTTTAATTTATGAGTTGAGAAGCTGAGGAAAAGATCACTAGGATCTGGGATTCCAGAATGACTAAGTGAGAATGTGTTTCTGGGGCTGCAGAAATGGTTCAGTGGGCAAAAGTGCTTGCTATACACACTTAAGAGCCTGAGTTTAGAGCAGAGAAAACCAGATGAAGTACCATTAGTATTTATAATCCACGTGCATCCCTCCCCTATGGGGAGATGGGAGGTGGACATGGAGAATACCTGGAAGCTCATAGGCCAGCTGGCCCTAGAGACCCTATCTTAAGCAAGGTGGAAAGGAGAGAACTCACACTTGTTTTCTGACTTTCACATATATGCCCTGGGTGTGTGACTGCCTTCACACATGGGTAAGCAAACATCCACATACATATATATATATATAAAATCACAGAGATCTGCATGTACACACACACACACACACACACACACACCACTGAATGCATATATACAATGTAGTTCTCTTACAGTGACATTAAGGGACACTTTGAAATGTATATTCTCCTAAGTCAACATGCTCCATCCGCTTTACTTTCTCTCTGTTCAATGCTGAGAAATAAAAACTGGGCGTCAAAATCAGTATTATGTAATGATTAAATGTATCAGGCTTGTCAGTCAGGCTGACCTGAATTTCACTGTCAGTCCTCAACCAAATTAAAGTCCATTAAAAAAGTAGAAAATAACCAAGAACATTTTCTAAAATAAGAGCAACGAGGGACACACTGACATACCAATTACGGAGCACATTACGAACATTGTAACATTACAATGGCGAAAACAAAGTGATTTGGATCATATCAGGGACCAGTTCATCTGGGGCAAGAAAACGCTGTGCAGCCCAACTTAGAAGACTCTGAGCTCATGGTGGCTCATGCCTTTTACCCCAGTTCCTGAGAGGGAGAGACTGGAGGATGAAGAGTTCAAGGTCATCCTTGGGTACATAGCCATTTTGAGGTCAGCCCACACTACATGAAACCCTGTCTCAAAACCAAACCAAACCAACCAAATCAAAACAAAAAGCAAACGAAAACGAACTTAGGAGAATGTAAACCTGTAAAACTTTGCTTGATAATGATTCTAGATAAATGAAGAAACGTGAATTGCTCTAAAAATGGTGTTACAAAAATGGCTTAATTGGGATAAAAATCCAATTAAATCGCTCTATCATGTTGTACTTTTTACAATCTCACAGTCATATCAGAAATTTCATGTGAAAAATTGAAGCTATATTGAAAACCATAAATATTGAAGCTTAAAATTGACATAATCTCTGGATTTACAGAAAATTAAACACATTATTAGGCAAATAAGATATTTAATTATAGAAAAAGGTTGTCAACTATTTTTTTAATTCTATTCCAACCTGGCTGCAGTAGCTTAAGAAAATGAATTTAAACCTGATGAGGGTTAAGCATTTCTTCAAATGTCTTATTTGTTTGAGACACTGTGGTGCTCAGACTGGTTCTGAACTGGCTATCCTCTTGTCTCTCTCTCTTTTCCTAAGTGCTTCGAGGCATATTCCATCATTCTCAGCAAAACCTCTTAGTCAAGATTCTAGTTAAGTTGACTTAGCAGGACAAGGAAGAGACCAGATCTCCACCTGTGTGTAGCCACTTTCCAATGAGCTTGATGAGTACTGAATTCCAGTCAGATCCTCCTCAAAAGTAATTCACCTGAAGACATGCTATTAAGTGAGAGTACTCTGAGTATGCTATGCCAAAATCACAGATGAACATGCTTGTGTCTTTCCACAATGTCAGAATTTATTGAATAGTAATCAGTTCACAAGGTGTGCAAAATAGAGGAATTTTGCCAGATAATTCCATCTACTTTAATAATCTGCCCTAGGCTAGTGGAGCTTCCTTTATCCTGATATTAATTATAGTAATTATTAACATCAAGTCTCAGTCACACATCATGTAACACTTAGTAAATACACACACACACACACACACACACACACACACATACACACACATGCATGATGTGGTTTAAGAATGAGTACAAGTTTAAAAAGCTATGGCAGAGTTTAAGAGGCTTCATAATTATACTATTAGAAATGCAAATACAGTCTGTATTGATAACACACTGAATCTAAGTTATCCTCAGGGAAGATTAGACCTGAACAGAGTCAATTGAGAATGAAAATGCTCTTAGTTTCCAAGATGAAGATGTAAGGCTGGATCCCGAGCAGTGAGCAGGTGGGTGGCTGAGCAAATGAATGAGCAGATGTCAGTTGAGTAGGCCATGTCAGCAAGGAGGCAGGGGAACTAAGCTGAAATGAAGCTCCAGGGACATTGGGAGTTCTCTCTCTGTCATCCCTGATGCACACTGAGTATCATATGACAGGCCGCTGGGGCCATGCTAGCATAAGGTCAGGGGTCCACCACTTTGCGGGAACAAGCTGACCATCTCACACACTTTTCTCCATCTGGAGTATCTGATAAATCCTTTGGCCTGCTTCGTATGCCTGATATGATTGAAGGTGCCCATATTTCTCTACAGTCTTGATTCCCCCTGATAAATGCACAGGATAGAACCCTTTCTCCTGAGGGACAAGTCGTTTGTCAGTCTCTATAGCAGTGGCGGTGCCAGATAAATGGTGCTATCACAAACCCACCAATCCACACAGTCATCCTCCAGTCTCAAAGTGGAATCAAAAGCTATTTTTTCTCTCTTTTCTACATCTTTCCTATTAGTAGCTGTGGAGATTTATAGTCTGCCCATCCTGTTGTCTTCCTCTCAAATGATAAAGTTATCATCATGTTTCCTTTTGAATTAATCTTAAAATTCTTTTTTTTAAAGCAATAAACTCAAAAGGGAACCAGGATTTCACTAGTGTCTTGGTTTCTGTTCTATTGCAGTGAAGAAACATCATGACCAAGGCAACTTGTAAAAGAAAATCATTTAGTTGGGGATTTGCTTACAGTTGCAGAGGGTTAGTCCATGGCCATCATGGCAGGGAGCATGGCAGAAGGCAGGCAGGCATGGCACTGGAGCAGAAGTTGAGGGCACACATACTCATCATAGGCTCAGGCAGAGAAAAAGGGACGGGGCCTGGCATAGGCATTTGAAACCTCATAGCTCATCCCCAGTGACATAGCTTCTCCAACCAGGTCACGCTGCCTGATTCTACCTAAAGGGTCTAACAACTGGGAATCAAACATTCAAATATATAAACCCAGTGGGCCATTCTCCTTCAAACCACCACAACTCATAGCAAGTTGATATGGAAAACTGTAATTCTAATGAGAAAAAGAACAACAATCTAAGGCAAGATGGCTCACGTGGACAAGGATTTACCCTACAGTTCTTATGAGGAGAGGTGGAGGAAGATGCTAATTACTAAGAGCAGCAATTGGGTTGATCTTTATTCTGACTGATAGGTGGGCTGTTATAAAATACAAGGTAGACCTGTGCTTAGGTTTGTGGAGATATATGGGAAGGACATATGCCTCATAGGTTTATGCATATACACATCCCATCATTCATATATCTGAGATAGTAAATAGGAATTTCTCTCTAACATGTTGCTTTGTGTGGGGACCTACCCCACAGAGAACTTAGGTCACCTGTGAAAAGGTGGCCTGGAACCGAGGAAAGGCAAGTGCAAGTGCACGCCCGTTCCCCAGCTTCCCTCTTACCCAGAGACAATCAGATGCAGCGGGGAGTCAAGTCAAGCAAGAACTCACTTATTGATAGGCAGTAAGTATCTTTTATACCAGAAAACTTCAGAACCCTAGGAGGGGATGAAGGAACCAACCAATCATTTTAAAGATCACCCTATTTACAAGTTGTTTATGGCCTGACATCATCTCCT
Source organism: Peromyscus eremicus (assembly GCF_949786415.1). Classification (NCBI taxonomy): domain Eukaryota; kingdom Metazoa; phylum Chordata; class Mammalia; order Rodentia; family Cricetidae; genus Peromyscus; species Peromyscus eremicus. The sequence goes on from NC_081418.1 coordinate 90,662,290, forward strand.
GTTTTTAGCATAAATAACTTGAGCTAACGTCCTTTCTCACTATTTGTCTTTAATCTCCATACAAACAACCCAAGCTAACTTCCTCTTAGCCATCCTTTGTATCTATTCTCTGTACAAACAGCTTAAACTAACTTCCTCTGGTAACATTTGTATCCACTCTCTGCACAAACAGCTTAAAGCTTAAGCTCTACTTATCTAAATTTCTTTCGGCACCCTCTTTGCAGCCCATGTATGCCCCACAGATTCCCCCTTTTTGTTTTTTAAATAAGGTGGGCTGTTCACCTGTTTGGCTATGTTATCCCTCACTCTGTTTGAATGCATCATTAATTCAAGCTCACCTTACTTATCTTTTTACCAGGAAGTGACTGAACTTGAATTATCCTCAGGAGGGAAAGTACTGATTTGGTCCTACTGGGAAAGGATGTTCTTAGAGATAGGATAGTTGGTTACATTCAGAGTAAAAAAAAAAAAAAAAAAAAAAAATCCTACATAGTACAGGTTGATTGATTATCCACAACTGCTCTGGTTAGGAATAAATACAGCTTCTGAGTCACATGCATAGGCTGCCTTGAGTTTCAAAATTGTTGCTGTAAGAAATTACTGCCAATGGGGGCAGAACATAATACAAATTTACTCTTCCATCTTTCATTAGGCCAGTTGTCTGAAATTATTTTCACCCAGTTATGAACAGTCCATTTGTCCATCTTTCCTATATTCCAAGACTACAGTCTCTATGTCTCTTTGTACCGTCTTTCATCTTCGTTTTTGAAGATGCAGCATGACATCTTCAATCGTGCTCTCGTATTCTGTCACATCCCATGCTGTTTAAGTATTTTTCTTATTCCCTTTCGTAAGGACACTGACAGTTATATGTTGGCTCCACCTGGATAGAGCAGACTAACTTCACACTTTTAGAAGTCTTAATTTAATCATACCTGCAAACCTCTTTTTATTAATAGTAGCCAGCATTATTGAGTAGTAATAATATCATGAAGATTTTCTTGTCTCAGTTGAACTTATGGCCTTAACTCAGGGGTAAGAACAATGGACATTCATGCTCATTAGAACATACACTAAGATAAACTTCAGGGACAAAAAAAGGGGAGTTTTTAAAGGAATTTTATTATAGAGAAAATATGGAAGGCACCCATAAGAGAAGTCGTGAGAGAGGGTTTCCTAAATGATTAGGATTCCTGGGTAATTGAAGGAGGCTCCAAAGGAAGTTTGCTTTTTGAGGGCATTTTGTCTAGAGGTTAAATGATCTTTTTCACTAAGGAAATACATTGCTCTTTGAAATGATAGGACAGTGATATGGATATGTGGAATAGTCACCTCAGCTGACCCAACAATGAGGTGTCCCTGAGCTTCTCCACCCAAGTGATTTGATTGGGTTGTCCACGTACATCTTTAAAGGCCAGTGCAGTATCTTCTCACATACAGCTTTTGGGCAGCTGTGTTTATTAGATTGCTGTGAAAGAGAAGAGAGATTAAACATGTCAAAATTATTCAGGGCATGAACCATTGCCCCTTGCTCAAAACTCTCTGGCATTTTGGGCCTCTATCCAAGACAGAACCTCTGGCCAAGAGAAGGCTGCCAGTAGAAACAATGATGCTCTGGGCTTCTGGCCATGACAGAACAGGTTGATTTAGAAGTCGTCACCCCACTGTGCTAGAAGGTAGTAGAGGCAAGGAAATAAGAAGTCCTGACTTAGCAAGGGAGAAAACAAATAATAATTACAATGCTCTAAACTAAGTTTAGAGGGTATTCACATACTATAGTGTGGCAAGAGCAAACTCCACAGCATCTTATATACGGCACTTAATAAACCCTTCAGATTTATTTTTTTAATGTTTAATTCATTTGACACTTGCAAAGCCCAATGAAACTACCAATTCATCTATAAGTCTAATGTGATTTAGATTAAAAATTAAAAACAGAGAAAATAAGCAGATTGGGCTGGAGGGAAACCAGGGACCCAAAGTGAATTGTTGAAAATCATACTTTTTGTAAGTGGAAGATCACAGAGGGCCCCATGACTCCTGCTTCACAAATTTCAGTGTCTGTAAGTTCTTTCTGAAATCTTTCTTAGGTGAGGAGTGTAAGATGAGGAACTATAGTTTGGGTCTTGAATGTCCCAGAAGCTCACCTATTGTGTACTTGATACATAGAAGGTGGTGTTATTAGGAGATGCTAGGAAGTTTAGGAGGGGAATTTTATTTGAAATGAGTAAGAAATGCGGTACAACTTTGAAGAGGATATTGAAAGCCCAGACCATCCTCTCTCTTTGATTACTATCTCTACAATATGAGCAGTTGTTTAGGTATCTGTCTACCTCTGCCATGATGTACTTGCCATATTACAACCCTAAAATTGACTGACCACTCAAACATGTGTCTGAAATCTTTCTTAGGTGAGGAGTGTAAGATGAGGAACTATAGTTTGGGTCTTGAATGTCCCAGAAGCTCACCTATTGTGTACTTGATACATAGAAGGTGGTGTTATTAGGAGATGCTAGGAAGTTTAGGAGGGGAATTTTATTTGAAATGAGTAAGAAATGCGGTACAACTTTGAAGAGGATACTGAAAGCCCAGACCATCCTCTCTCTTTGATTACTATCTCTACAATATGAGCAGTTGTTTAGGTATCTGTCTACCTCTGCCATGATGTACTTGCCATATTACAACCCTAAAATTGACTGACCACTCAAACATGTGTCAGAGCCTATGAAACTATAAACCCAGGTCAGCTTTTTTTTTAACCTGATTTTGTTCAGGTAATTTTTTCACAGTGTCAACTTGACACAGTCTAGATAGTCACTTGAGAATAGAATCTCAACTTAGGGATGACCCACATCACAATAACCTATAAGCATGTCTGTGAAGGGTTGTCTCCATTTTTCATTGATGTAGAATGGCTCATGCCACTGTGGGTGATGATACCATTTCTTGGCCAGGTGTTTCTAGACCAGTGGTTCTCAACCTGTGGGTCGCGACTCCCTTGGCAAACCTCTGTCTCCAAAAGTATTTACATTATGATTCATAGCAGTATAAAAGTTGCAATTATAAAGTAGCAATGAAAATTTTGTGATAGGAAGAGGTCACTGCAACATGAGGAACTATATTAAAGGGTTCTAGCATTAGGAAGGTTGAGAACCACTGTTCTAGGCTGTATAAGAGAGCTAACTGAGTATAAGCTTGCCTGCAAGACATTTAGTAGGCAGAATTCTTCTTGGTTCCTGCTGTACTTTAGTGAATTGAGTTCTTTAGTAAGAAGTATGCTGTGTGTTCTGTCAACTAGACTAGCCTTTGAGTTTTAAACTATGGTTTTCCTCAATGTTGTACTCTGCACTGGAATTGTAAGCTAAAGTAAACTTCCTCATCTAAATTGTTTCTGGTCAGACTACTTCAGCACAGCAACGGAAACCAAACTAGAGCAGTGAGAGAAATCGCTGCCTGATGTGGCAATAGTCGTAGAAAATGACACAGTTTGCCCTCATCCTGTTTGGAACCCCAGTAGGAAATTCAGTCATGCCACTCCTATACCAGGTCTCATGACTGTGTACCTAGGGACAACTAAATGCCCTATCTGGTGAGTGATTCAGTGTTCTGTTACCCAGGATGCTCCAAGTCAAACTGTGTATCCAGGGTCTTCTTCACTCATCCTTCTCAGGGTCAGAGTATTGTGCTTCTGTTTCTATCTCAACTGAAACTGGTGTGGTTAGAACTGTTCGAGTATCATGCCAAAGAGATCATGAGCACACCTTTCTCCCATCATCCCTAAAGGTGTGATTTCTACCCTCTCATTCAATGAAGAGAATTGTCATTGGAAGACACAGTGTATCTCTTAAGCTTTGTGAAGCTGAACAACAGCAGCTGATCTGCAAGCCTGTGTGTGATGTAATTACCACCTGGAGTTACAAATTTGATGTGCATTGAGTCTTCCTTAGGCACTTAATTGCTTTTTCACTCTTATTTTCATCCTTGAGCAAAAATCTCCGGAGATTTCACCATGGGTACTTTGTTAATAAAACCAAGGAAGGCACTGACAGATAATTTATGAGGATTGTTATGACAGTTTGGCAGACAGTGAGGAAAAAGTACATATCACATGCAGACACTGTCTGGTGTAGACACTCATTTGTTTATTATAAAAAAAGAGACATGGATTCAGTACTGGAGGGAAATTAAGCAAAAATAGCAAGATAAAAGATATACTGTTTTCCTAGCATTAAAAAAATCAAACAGTATATTCTGATCTGTCTGGAGTTCATACAAAATCTTGAGGAGTATGGCTTGAAGAAGATTTAAAGATTATTTGGTCTACACCCTCAATCTGGTCCATATCCTCAGTTAAGTAGAGAGACATGAGACAGGGGAAGTTGGAAAAAGAGTAGTTGCTAGCCAGGCCTGGAGGTATGTTTTATAATCCTGACTATGTAGGAGGCTGAAACAGGATGACTGCAAATTCAAGGTTGACTGCAAGGCTGGGCAAGTTCTGGCCAGGCGAGGGAATTTAGTGAAGCTCTACTATGACATACAAAGTTGTAAAAGGACCAGGGATATTCTGCAGTGATGGAGTGCTTGCCTAACATACATAAGACTGAGTTCAATCCTCAATACTGAAAAGAGAGGGTGGGGGCGGGGGATTAGTTCAGGTAGTATAACTGGAATCTGGTTTCTCATTTCCTGCTCTTAGATTCTTTCACCAGTAGCAGAATCTACACTCAGAAAAAGTAAAAATTGGAGAAAAAACATTTGACTTGATAAAGTAATAAGATTCAACATTATCATGGGTGAGCCTGAATTGGAGTCTGTATAGGAGCAAGAGGATTCAGTCTGCAGTTGGTGAAATCTATTGAACACTTCTCATAGAGACCAGAGGTGGCTTTCAACTCTGATTTTAGAGAGAATGACATGGCACCAAAACCAGAGTTTAGGTATTATTTTTATCTGTATTCCATTATAGCAACAATACCTGAGGTTAGGTACTAGCCTAGAAAGAGGTTTTGTTTAGTTTCAGAGAGTGAAAGCACAAGACTAGGCTGCCCCATATGCACCCTCATAAAAGCATGATGTAATTACTACCTGGAAACCATCACAACAAGAAACCAGGGTTGGAAGAAGACCATTTTACTCTTTCATAACAATCCTTTCTCTCAGTGTTTAACTAAGGTCCCATAAGAATTACAGAGATCCTTTCAGGATCCATGCTTTCAGAGACCCAAATTAATCTGTAGTGAGCCCACCTCTTAAAAGTTCATACTCTCCATACTGCCATAGTGTGAGCCAAGATTGCAACATAGGAGCCCCTTGTTATCGGTATATTTGGGTTTCCACTTTACAAGTTCTTAGTCTCACTAATAAACAAAATTTAAAATTGGACTAAGAAAGAACTCATATTTTTAGAGTGTGAAAGAAAACCATCAGGGTAGGCAAGCTGTACATCTTGTCATCTGCTGGCTGGAAGGAGATGTAGAGAAACAGAGAAAGTCATGTCTTTTGAGAAAAGGTCTGGCATATTCAGCAATGGAGATCTGCAAGCAAGCCTATGGTAAAAGGAGAGGAGGAGAGTCATAAAACAGGTAAGGAAATCCAGTGTCAGAGGCAGCATGTTTAAGCTTTCAGTCCGTAACTGAAAAAGAGAGTGAAGGAAAAGAAAAAGAAGTATCCTTTGAGTTAGATCTCAGTAAACTGAGAATGGTTAGCAGTGAAGCTGTATAAGCATTATATTGGATGAATACATTACCTCATTAAGGGAATAGTTATTCCTCCCATCTGCTTAGCATGTCTTTAGGTGAATCAACTTTGCTGTGGTGTAGTCTCTTGGTGATTGACAGGCCCAGATGAATTAACTTCTAAGGAGGAGGCAGTAGTATATGATTCTTTAAAGCAGATAAGATTGCCCAGTTTCTACCCAGGGTGAGAAGTAGAATACAGATTCCATTTAAAAAACAAACAAACAAACAAACAAAAACAAAAACGTGTTTTTCTTTAAATGAACCTCAACAATACCCTGAGATTTCTAACTTTTCATATGGTATTTTAAATGTTAAGGAGGTTCAGTCTTAACATTTCCCTTTCTATTGTTACCAGGAAAATTGGAGGTCTAGTCTGGAGCTGATCATGAGGTAGAAGTACATCCTCAGTGCTCTCCAAGCCTGCGAATCCTTGTAACACCTTGACAGACAGACTCATTCAGATCATACCCAAACCATAACAAACCTGCAACCTGCACTCTTTTTTTTTTTTTTGATTTTTTTTTTTTTAATTTTTATTTTGCAATACAATTAAGTTCTACATACAGGCACAGATTCCCTTGTTCTCCCCCCTCCCGCCCCCCTCACCTTCCCCCCAGCCCGCCTCCCATTCCAATCTCCTCCAGGGCAAAGCCTTCCCCACAGACTGAGATCAACCTGGTGGACTCAGTCCAGGTAGGTCCAGTCCCCTCCTCCCAGGCCGAGCCAAGCGACCCTGCATAGGCCCCACTCTTAAAGGGCCTTGACTGGACCAACCTTGGGAGTATTTACCCAGCACCAAAAAGTTGACTTAGTACGAGATCCAATCACTGCTCATGTGGATAACACATAGTAAGGGAACTGACAAGAAACGTTAATAAAGTGTCATACACTCAAAAGGAAGTAGTTTGAATCTAAACCAAGCACACCATCCCAAAGCTAACGTGATCTCTACAGTAGCACTTCCTGGGTAGATCAGGGCTGATATTCACCCCTGGGAAGGAACACAATTTCTATGCCCCTGACACTTTTTTTTTTTTTTTTTTTTTGAGACAGGGTTTCTCTGTGTAGTTTTGGTGCCTGTCCTGGATCTCCCTCTGTAGACCTGTAGACTAGGTTGGCCTTGAACTCACAGAGACCTGCATGGCTCTATCTCCTGAGTGCTAGGATTAAAGGCATGTGCCACCATCACCTGGCTCCCCTGACACTTTCTATTATAAGGTAAGTTGAGGATCCTTAGTGTGTGTCTCTGAGTCCATTGGCACAAAGGGGAGCCGAGGCTAAGTCTTGTGCTATGAACTTCCCACCATATCCTAAAAACCTATATTCATAAGCCACCTTTGCTCTTGAGATTTGAAGGTTCTTTCACTCACCCCCCTGTCCCCTGCCCCCCTTCCCACCTCAGTGTCTAAAGCAACTCCTCTTGGAATTTGAAGAGAAAGTTCTTTCTTTTCTTTGAGATGCATCTTGAAGAGACTTTTACCCCACCCCTACCTCTGAATACTGAGTCTTTCTCTCCTAATTACTCCTTCTGAAGAATAATCTGTCAGCTCCTTCCCACAAGCCTGATGCTCTTCTCTGCTTAAAGCAAGATGTGATCTATTCCTCCACGAAACCACAGTTACCTTGGCAAACAAGATATTATCAGAACAGTGTGAAATTTCTGATTGGGAGGTAACTTCTTTGTGTGGCTGGCACCAGGGCTTCAGCTTTTCACTTCCTGGGGACATTTCAATTTCCTGGGGACTATGGTTTCAATAGTCTGATATCACATGGAGGGACATGATTTTCTTCACTCTTAAAAGGAGCATTATAGCAAGAGGAAACTGCAGGAGCTGGGCAAGGGCTAAGAGACAAAGAATAAATGACTCATGCTGAATATTTACCCTTCCACATGGAAAAGTACCTCATGCAATCTTTGGGTTTTGTTTGTTTGTTTGTTTTTTGTAGGCTCGTTTTTCTTTCTTTCCTTCTATACCTGTTCTAATTTAAACTTGACTTGTAGGTTTCAGTTTATAGAAAACTTAATGATCTTCATTAAGAATCTCGTTAAAGGAAACTCTAGATGCAATTCTAACTTTTAAAATGGATTATGGCTATAATTATTCAAGATGAGATTTTCTTTTTTTTCTTTTTGTTGTTGTTGTTACTGGCATTTTTTTTTAAATGTGAGATTCTGGAAAAACTTTACCTATGTTTTCGCTGCTGGGACCCAACACCTGGAAAATACAAAGCATACAGAACAGGCTCAATAAACTATTGCTAAAAACAAAACCAACCAACCAAAGGAACAAAATATCCAAAATACAAATTCAGAAATCTCCATAGCTTTCGTTCTCACACACTGTATCCTCCACAGTAAGAGATGCTGTTTAGAAAGAAATAATTTATTATTTTAAAGTATTGTTGAGTATTTAGGATAGATGACAGGAGACAGTGGTGGGGCACTTCTAGATTCCGTATTAAACCCTCTGATGTCTCAGTGTCTGTTAACCTGAGGTCTGTAAAATCCTTTGAGGAACTAAGAATTTGGGCACTTGCCATTCTCCTGGAATCCAAGCATGTAAGGATTTTATTGGAGGCTAACAGATCGACAGAGGGGCTCCTTTGCAGGGTATCTGTTTCTTCTTGTAGTCCCAGGGATCTAAGGATGAACTATGAAATTGGAGATATAGAGGGCTGCAAATGGGTGTGACGTGATTAGTTTCTATCTGACCAATAATCATACAGATGTTAGGTCACAGACAGAGGTGGACAATAAATGGCTATTAAGAAGGATAACACTAGACTAAGACAATTTGTTTCTGGACTTGGGACTTTACAACTTATCATCATTGATGTTCTAATCAGTCAATTAGCCTTTGTGGTTGCAGCTTCTTTTCTGGGACTTTTGTTTACACTCTCTATAATATATGCTAATTGCAGATGTCTAAGAGAGAGGATTTGGGTATCGCATCCACTGCTGCGCCAGGGTACCTGACCTCTGAATATAGTATTCTTTAGAAATTCAATTCCCATCTCTGTTCCTTGGTGTTTGTGGTGACAGGCAGCATGGGTTACCAGATTCCAGTTATATTTAGATTCATTAAGCCCTCTGCATGTGTTTTCCCTGTGCATTAAAAGAAGTTAGAAAATGAATTAATAGGGTAAAATGGATTTCTTTATGGATTGACTAAGGAGAGGATGTGAGATATTTCTTCTGTGTCAAGCCTGTGACCATTTTACAGCTTATAGAAAGCTATGAGCTAAAGGTTACAACATGTGTAAGTTTAGCCTTGAGTAAGCTGATATAGCCTTTTCCTGAAGGGGTCCGACATTGTCTCCAGACAACACATTCAAATCTAGAAAGAGAGAGAAAAAAATGACTTGGAAGATGCTCTATTTTGAAAGAGAAAACATTTTTGGGCGTGTAAGATATAGAATTCCCACCCCTTCTGGACCTGGTTGAGTTTTTGTTTGTTTGTTTGTTTGTTTTGTTTTTGTCTCTAACTCCATTCCTTTGATAGGTGGAGAGCTGAAACCCTTTTAAAATCTTTTCCTGGGAGACCTACTTCAGCAGTTACAGCCTTAAATTTATGTTAAGCATTAGCTTTGCAGGTGAAAGAAGAGGTGATGCTGTGATCGCTAAAGGGAGGGGTACAAACAAGGAGGCGTTGCTTCTTAGCAAATGAACTTCTAAGTGCAGGCTTCCAAAACATAGAGCACACACAGTGGATGTCCAGAAAGTGGATGTCCAGTGACTTTCTGGTCACTCTCTGTGGTTTTTCCTGAGGAAAGGTTTCTTGTTGAATGTGTGGCTTGTCTTCTGTCTCTCTGTCCTAAGATTTAAGGTCACCAGCTCAGTTTTTCTGTGGGATCTGGGAACCCAAGCTTTAGATCTCACACTTCCATGGCACCATCTCTCCATCCCTCTACTAAATTTAAATAAATTGCCCCTCCTTCAGATTTAGTATATCCTTTGTAAGGAAGAGAGGTGGGGGTAGTAGGACTGTGTTGAGGCCCTGTAAGGGAAGGATGCTTTCTCCTTGTAAAATATAGCTATTTTACAGACTTTCAGTTTTTCTTTTATTTAATCTATTCTATTACATGATTTTTTTACGTAAAAAAAATGGAGCAAAGAATCTGAGTAACGACTCTGACCATGGTTGAAGGTTCAATACTAAGAACTGCCCAAAGATCGCAAGACTCCCATCAAACAGAGGCTTCCTGGGAAAGAACTAAGACACACTACCACCTCCCCATCAATCAAGGTTCAATCAAATGAGCTTGATCACCAGAGTGATATAATTGGATCTTGAAGTAGATTGATTCCCAATTTTCTGAGGAGCCACCACATTGATTTCCAAAGTGGCAAAACAAGTTTGCACTCCCATAGGAGCCAGAGGGGTTGAGGGCACTAGGAGAACATGACCCACAGAATCAGTTAAGCAGGGCTCATAGGAGATCACAGAGAATGAAGTAACAATCATGGAGCTGGCATGGGTCTGTGCTAGGTCCTCTGCATGTATGTTATGGTTGTAGAGCTTGATATTCTTGTTGGACTCTTAGCCGTGGGAATGCGGGTATGTGTGTCTGATTCTTTTGCCTGCTCTTAGGACCCTTTTCTCCTACTGGATTGCCTCATCCAGCCTTAGTATGAAAGTTTGTGCCTAGTCTAATGATTTCTTGCTATGCTGTACTTGATTGATCTCCCTGGGGAGGTCTGTTTTTGTTTTCTGTTTTTCTGAAGGGAAATGGAGAAGGAGTGGATCTGGGGGAGAGAATAGATGGGGGAGGACTGGGAGGAGTGGAGCAAGGGAAAACTATTGTCAGGATATAATGTATGAGGAAAGAATTAATAAAAATAAAGAGAAAAAAGGAAAACAAGAGCACTCCTAAGGAAATAGATTTGTTGCAGAAACTTAAGAAAGATTTTAACATAAGTTAGCATAATGATCTCTCTGGTCATTGCCTATTCTCACCCCATTACTGACTGTTTGTTATTTGGGTTTTTTGTTATTGTTGTTTTATTTTATTTTTCTTTTCTTTTTTTTTAACGTTTTTGTCAGGATATCTTTAGCTATTGCCTACTCTCATCTTTTAAGTGTACCCCCATTTACTTTCTAATAAATTATGTCTACAGTCTATCTATGTTATATGTTCTATGTGTCTCATCTGAATTCTTTTGACAGAGATCACAGGAGCAGGGAGTTGAGCAGAAGCCAGAGCCTTCCTAGTATTGAAGTTATTTCAATATGGTTATATGTCAGGTGATTTTATTTTATTCTTGTGGCAGGCTACTGCCTTGTTGTAAAACATGAGTGCTGAAGTGATAAGAGATAGCTGAGGAATTAGGATTTTATTCTCAGGTAGCATCAGGAATCAGGCAAACTGCAAGTGAGAAGTCAGTCCTTGCAAGTCTCCTCTTATTTCTGACATCAATTCCAAATTTGGTTTCCCCAAATGGTCCTTGTAAATGTCATACCACATAGTCAGGAAAGCACACCACTCCCAGTAACAAGCTCTTCATGTAACTAGACCCTAAATGGTTGAGCTGACTAAGGGCAGGTTACGTAACCTCTGTTATGTAATGTGGATCCCATATTAACCAAACTGACCTCCCTTACCCAGAGAAAGAGTGACTCATATGTAACACAAATCACACACACACACACACACACACACACACACACACACACACACATATACATATATATATGTATATACATATATATACATATATATATATATATATAATCATTCTCCTGTTTCTGTCACATGGAATGTGTCACATGTTAAGGGGGTCCAACTAATGTACCCAGAGGAACACACAACCTAAGTCACATATTAGCCACTCCTGCTTTTTTTCATGATGCTTCTTCATGATGCAAAATCTTTCCTTTCCATGAAAGCCTCTAAAGAAGATACCTTCCTTTGTCTCAAAGTGGGGTGTAAGGTGCACACTATTTTAGACCCCTACCGTGTTCTTGCCTTCACCTTCATGAATAAGACTGCCCACAAATTAGAACAGTCTGTGATGGCTGCTTTTCTTTCATAACTCGATAGTGTTGGGTGGCTAGTCAGATATTAGCAGGCTTTGAGACCACTGGGGATGGATGTCTGCCTTATTACCAGAAGTTTGGAAAACCTCTAATTGAAATTGTAGGATCTGATCACTGGCCAAAGGAATGAGATCTGAGTCTTTCACTGCCCTACGTGGAGATGTGACATTGACAAAACTAACTAGAAGGTCATAACATTGCTATCTAGAGCAAGAATTTCTGGTAAAAACAAGGACATCCCACTGTCTTCTCTCATAAGAGCTGTCAATCACCCAGACATGAAAATACTGGAAAAATTTCCAGTTCTGAGGACTTTAGAAATAATATAAAGCCCTAAAATGCAAGTGAGTCATAGTGTACTCTCACCCCTTGAGATTGCTGTACTTTCTTCTACAGTAAACTCTCCCTATCTTCTATCAGGCTCTCTGTGTCTCATCTTTACACAGACATAAAGAACCAGTGAGTTAGTTCAGAGTGAGGTCCTGCTGACAAGGAAGTTAAGTTATACCCAGGTCATGACAGGATATTATTTCTAGATGTTTCTGTAAGACGAATATATTTTAATTTATGGATTGGGTAAAGAAAAGCACACTAGTTTTAGTAGACATCATTTAGTTTTTTATATTTTTGAATTTATTGAAAAGATTTATTATTTTATGTTGTGTGAGTGCTTGCAGGTTTGAAGACATCTATATCACATGCACGCTAATCACTCTATTTGGGACCAACTGTAGTACAGAAAAAGAGGGGGTGAATTACATCCTCTCTAGGCAGATTATCCATATTCCCTTGCCATCTGATATTGACCCCAGGTTCTCAGGCCTTTAGACTCCAGAACTTACACTAGAAACTCTTTCACATCTAAGCTTAACACACTAGACTGGGAATAACACCCCTACACCCATGTTCCCCATCCTGTAGTCTCTACCTGCATTGTCTGACTGGCTTTTCTAGCTTTCCAGAGGGAAGATGACATATCATGGGACTTCAGAGTCTCAGAACCATATGAGGCAATTTCCATATCAAGAAGTCTTTTATATTTATGTCTGTTTTTCTGTAGAACTTCCACAAGGACTCAACTAAAAATAAATGCACAATACCTAGTCTGGTTTGGAAAATAAAATGTTCATTATCATTAAGATGCTCTATCCTCTCAGCATAAATGCATAACAACACATACAAAATAAGGTCCACTTATCAAGCCTGCCTAAGCTTCCATGCTTCAGTGTTTCACTGAGCCTTTGTTATGTATCTGCCATGAACAGATCTGGTTCGACTCAATCTCAAGCACCTTCACTTCGGAAGTAGTACTGATACCAAATGACCCCAAATCCTAAATCTCTGAAGGCAATGAGTCACTTCCTCATCATAACCATAAAATATGCTGCAAGAGGACTTTGATGGATGACAGATACTTCCATCTTTCAGAAAAATTGCAAGGGTTTTAAGGTCACCTTCTTGAGGTCACCTTCAATGAGCCAGGACCAAAGTTAGACTTCTGTTTGTCCAGAAATTGACCATACACAATAATCTTCCTTCTCTGTCACTGGTAAAGAGTTTCATACCTCTTGGTCATGTGACTCTCTCTCTCTCTGGGAACTTACTACTGATGTTTTACAATGTATTTTGCTAAACTCTCTCTTTGGCCTTTTGTACCCTTGGAAAGTCATTTTTATTAAAAAAAATATACTAATTTGGGGTGTGTGTGTGTGTGTGTGTGTGTGTGGTGGGTGTGTGTAAAAGCACATATGTGGGATCAGAGGATAAAGACTTGCTGCTCTTTTTCTGCCATGCAGGTCCTAGGGATTAAACTCTGCTCCTCATGCTTAGTGACAAACCCATGCTTGTCACTAAGCATGAGCCATATTCACTAACCCAGTCAATTCTTTTTTCCCTAGTCCTATCAGAAACCTTCTAGGCAGTGATCTTCATGGCAAGTCAAGCACTTTACTACATAGAAAGATGAGTTACAGTTAACTATGAACCACTAGTGAATTTGGGGTGACAAATCTATGAATTCATCACACATTTGAAAATTTTCAAAATCATCAGCTTCATTGTTTGCCCTCGTGGTCATGATTATATAACTCAACATTATTCAGTGTAAAAGGAACCCTAAGAGATCATTAATTAAATTATATTTATACCATTTCACATTTGTTGTCATATCCAAATATTTTTGTGCTATTATTTCAATTTTTCTTTAAACAGATCCATATTTTGACTTACATAATCTTATTTGAAGAACAAAGTCTCTAATAGAATTTTATATCAAATATAAGCACATTACTGTCTTACATATAAGAATAAATTCAAAAATGGATGATTGTTTAAAATTCAAGAGCTGAAAAGTTTAAGAAAAAACAGAGGAGTAAAACTCAATGGGATCATCTTAGACACTAATTTATATATGACATCCAAAGTCTGAGCAAACATAAAATTTAGTCAAATTGAGCTTCAGCAAAAATTGAATATTAAATAACATTATCAAGAAAGAGGAAATACTAATTCCCAAATGGAAAACTATTTGCAAACTCTGTGTAGGACAGTGGGTTTACACCCAGAATATATACAACTTAGTAACAAAAAAAGAAAATTAACAGTGAAATTAACGAAGATTGACAGGGACTGAGCATGTAGCTCAGTAGTAGAGCACTCACCTAAAATGCACAGAACCCTGAATTTGATGCTTATAACTGCAAAAATAAAAACAAAAAAGCACAATATGGGCAGATAGCTTGATGCGTATTTCTTTTAAAATGGCATAAAAGTGAGTAAAACTCACATAAAAAGATTCTGGATATCATTACCCATTAGAAAAATGAAATCCAAATTCTAGAGTGGAAATACAAAATGGATTATCACTTAATACCTACTACTATGACTAGATAAATAACAATAAGAGTTTGGAGATAATGTAGCACACATCTGAAAAGGAATGAAGTGTTGATACTTGTTACAGCATGAATGAATCTTGAAAACCTTAACTTAACCTTAGTGGAAGAAACCAATCACATAACACATGATTCTGTTGATGAGGAGTCAATGGAGCAGGCAGATCTCCAGAGGCACAGAGTTAATTTGCTGTGCTTAATGTTAGGATGAGAAGAATGGAAGGAAAATACAGGGAAATTTTAAGATGTGATTCAAGGTTCGAGTTTTGTAGGTGTCAGTCAGTCCTAAATGGCCAACTTTGGCACTTGGGGAAATAGAAACCCTAAAGAACATGAACTGAAGGAAGACTATCATAGCCCGGTGGTGGTGGTGGTGGTGCACATCTTTAATCCAAGCAGAGGAGGCAGAAGCAAGAGGATCTCTGTGAGTTTGAGGCCAAGCAGCTCCAGGACAGCCAAGGCTACACAGCAAACCCTGTCTTGAAAAACAAAACAAAACAGAAGAGAGAGAGAGGGGGGGGGAGGGAGGGAGGGAGGGAGGGAGGAAGGAAGGAAGAAAGAAAGGAAGGAAGGAAAGAAGCAAATATCCTATATTTGGACAATTCCATTAATTAAAGACTTTTTATTGTATTGAGTTAAAATCTGTTTCTCTAAGATTTAATTTTTTGTTCCTATTTTTTGAATACAATGGCTAAATGAAATCCCGCATGCCCCTTAATAACCCATTAATTATTTGAGAGCATACTATTTCCTCCCTAATCATTCAGGTTAGTGCTTTTCAACTTTCCCACTCTTTCTCAAATAAATTGTTTTTCAGTTGCATTTGATAACTTGATGTTTCCTCTCCAGAAATCTACTTTTGCAGACATTCCACCTAAAAACAAATAAATATAACTGTTATAATTCTTTGGCCATGCACATACTTTTCGAATTTAGTCATAATCTTCTCAACAGGAAGTCATTCTAAAATTGCTGTTTTCCCTCTTGACATCACCGGCATCAGAACTCTAGATTCTTCGTTCATCAGTGGGACTTAACTCTGAACTGAGGTCATATTGTTTGTAAAGTGTTGAGCATAAGCTCTGCTGGTTAGTAAATGTCTCATAGTGGTAACTATTATATTAATTATAAAAAATGACCAATGTGAGTTTTCTAGGGGATTAGTTGACTAAAAGTAGTAATCCTAAAATACTATTGAGAATAACAAATGATTGTATTACCAATTTACCTATGTGTACAAAAATTATTATGTTTTACTACAATGGATTAAATTGGCTGGAACCCAATAACTAAAGAATGTGGAAGTTGGCAGAACATCAAAATGGAGGGTCATAACAGAAATGTGAATGGCAAAGAGAGTCAAGCTTGGTCATGAGAAAGGATAACCAGGAGAAAACAGCAAAGGAAATCCAAAGTGTTCGAGGCCACAAGCTGTCCTCACTTCTTCAGACTCAGGGCTGTTTTAGTAATTTTTCTGAAGCCACAAACCACATGTACCTCATGTCCCATGGATGCAAGTCCAAAAACTTTCACCTGTCTGGAAGTATCTTTCAAACTTTTACTAAAGTACTTGGTTCATTCATCTTACAAATCTCCCCAGTCTACTTTGACTACACTAATGAACTGAGAGGTATTTTATCATGTATCTTCAGAAATATGAAATTGATTAACCAATTAGTTAATGCTAGATTAAAAAAAATGACTCAAAAAATTAGGATTTCACAAGATCATTAATATTTTGCTTCTCTTACAATTTCTATTTGGTGGTAGATTTCCAAATGTATTATTTGTCTGGGCCGTGAATTTCCAATATGGTTAATAATCTAGCATGTTTTGTAGTCTCTCCTCTCTGTGTAGTATTTTAAGTATCCTGCCCTTTGTGTCTCAAGACAGTGCTCCCTTCCAGGGTGCCTAGGAATTTAATGGACCAGTGTGCTGCGTTTCCTAATTGCCTTGGTTCAGCATTTTCCTTCTAGCACCTTTTAATTAATGAGTCTTCATTCTTCCTTCCCACATATTTGCTGATTCCTAAACTTCTTCCCGTTGTCCATGCTATTGGGCTAACAATGTACAGAATATTGCAAAAGAGTACTTCCGTAGTTTGTCTTTTTGATATCATATGGAAAACAAGAATAGAAATATCTGCTTTCCTGACATTAGAAATATTAGTTTGTACAGAAATAAATATCCCCATTATACTGAGAAGAACAAAGAGGTTCCAAACATTCTTTCTCTGGGTCTACTTAAATGTCAAAGGATAGAATAAAACTTAAATCTACAACCTCTATCCTCAGATCTACTCCCAGACAATTTGAACACATTATGCAATGGTGTTTGTTGCACAGCCTGGAAATTCAGCCTGAGCTATATGTGCCGGTCTTCATTTAGAATAGTCTTCTTCCCTTTGTACAATATCCTCCAAATGTAATTCTTATTATGTGCAGATCCATCTGTTGAGTAAGTTTACTCTAAGGTCTGATGGGTTTGTCTTTGTAAACTTTTCCAGGTTTGCTTTGGTTTATGTCACACAGCTTCCTATTGTTGCTACAAAATGTATTGTAAAGTGGAACCGATTTTTGTCTGATTGTTTCGAAGGCTTTTAGCTCATGGTCACTTGGCCCATCAGGTGGTAAAATACCATGGAAGTCAGCAATGATAGAACAAAGCTGCTCACTTCATAGAATGGAGGAAGAGGCAGGGAGTTCAAGATCAAATATACCCTTCAAAGTCAAGTCTCCATGAAATCACTTTCTCTAATGAGGTTCTACTGCCTAGAGGTTTACTCACAGATATGATATGACTCCAAAATATATTAATACATTCATAATTCAAAGCCTTTAAAATTCAATCACCTCTGATTAAAGGTTAGAGCCCTTGTAATCCATTCGTTTCTTAACATTGCTGCCCTGGGACCAAGCCTTAAACACAAAAGACCTGGGGGGTTCATTGTAGAACTTAACACAAATTCACAATAATTTACACAACAACTTGAGATAGTGTAACAGACAATGATGAAAACTTAATGTTTTGAGGGGAGAGGTTTTGCCCCAGATTCCCTGAGAACATGGTGTATGAGTAGGTGGATGGTTCTGCCTCCACTTAGATGAAACTCTTGGCTATAGGTTTTAACACAAATCCGTGTTTCACAAGAGTTAATTGTGAAGATGATGTCACCTGCATCTCAGAATAATCGCTTTGAACTTTTCCATTATTATCTTATTATCATAGGACCCCCCCCCCCAGTCCAATGTTCTCTTGTTATTCAACGTTCCTATCAGGCATGAAGTCTGAACTTATATCAGCCTTAGAAAAGTTATATTTGTTCATTTAACTGCAAAGAATTGACAGACTTGTTTTACCAAAAAAGAAAGCATAAACTTACACATGCCTCATTTGCTTTGGATTTTTTTTCTCATGTATACAACATACAAACTTCCAAGAAAAGTAAGGAGAAAACAGGTAGAGTAGCAAATAAGACTCATTGTTAAAAGAAAGGTAAAGTGATTTCATTCTTCAAGTGCTCTTAAACTGTGCCAAGAGAACTGTCCACGATGCTTCTGAGTCCTAATTAAAGCATGAATGTTTGGAAACTGTTCATTTCCTATGTGGAGTCAGGCTTTGTTATCTAGCCAGAGATCAAGACACTGGCTTGAATTGTCCAGTACAAGTTGAAAACTGAGAAAAAAGTTAACTGTAAAGATGTAACAAGAGAATTAGCTAGATAAATGAATCCTGGCCTGGTGCCTGCCATGTTGTCACAACTGTGAAGGCCTTGTTGAGTGCTACTAATGTTCACATGTGGATCTGTGGGAGAATTTTCTTCTCTTCCTCCTATCTGTCTAAAGTTAGAATCTCATTTTAGCTGTTTTCCTAGTGAAAGCAAATCTCATTGTTTTACTTCATTCTATAACTCAAGCAACACTGATTCTCCAAGCTTCAGATTAAAGACCTCCCTGGCAGTTGAGCCTTGGAAATGACCATTTTCAAATTTTGTGACATCTTGAGTGATGTTTTGTCACGTAGATTTTATATGTTATAACTACTGAAAGGAAAAATATCAGCTCAGGACTCCCACGTCCAAGTTTGTGGCGCAAAGGACATTTATTTGCCCCAGAGGGAGAGAGGACAGGGAATAAGAGACAAAGACAGGAGATAGCTCCAGTTTGGGCTTCTGTACATTACAGGCGTGCATTTAGAAGGGAAGGCAGAGTGACCAGGCTTTGAACTTGAGCGTGGATTGGGATAGAAGTTTCTTTCATCTGTATCTCTCTGATCTGAGAAACTTCTCAAGGCACCCAGCAGTAACTCCTCCTACCAGCTCCCCTTTAGAATCCTAATTGTTGTAGATTGTTGGTCTGTTGGAACATTCATTGATGCTAGATGGTAGAAAAACAACTGCTTCTGGATAGAGAGGAGACAGGCTTGGCATGTAGGAAAATGGCAGTTTATAAAGGTACAAGGGGAAACCCTGTATTAGGGTGGGTACTTAATTTTAATTGGGAATGATTATAGTAATGGGATTGACTGGGAGGTTGTATGGAAGAATTTCACGGCTGACAGTAATGCTCTACATTGCTTTGTTTTGTTTTTTCATTTCATTTTCATAAGCTATATCTTAACAAAGAATTGAGTTATTCAACTCCATACATTAATGTGAGTTGGCTTGCTGAGAACTGGTAGACAGAAGTATCTTACAGCATATATTTTACATTAAAGCCATAAGCTAACCTTGCACTCCAGTTACTGAATATATAGTGAAGTACTTGAATAAAATTATCTAATTTACATTGAACTTTATCACAGTATAACATGGATTAATCACTAACAGGAAGATGTGCAGA
The DNA here is from genome assembly GCF_949786415.1 of Peromyscus eremicus. Classification (NCBI taxonomy): domain Eukaryota; kingdom Metazoa; phylum Chordata; class Mammalia; order Rodentia; family Cricetidae; genus Peromyscus; species Peromyscus eremicus. Next base: position 90,681,801 of record NC_081418.1, read on the forward strand.
TGTATTGATGGAATAAGAAGAATGAAGCACTAACTGTAAAGCCCAGGCTGCAGGAGTTTGGTTATTCATGTTAAGTCCTCTTCTCATTCATCAGTAGGTAAAGCTGGAAATGTCAACAATCAAATGTTAGAAACAAGTCAATAAATACATTTATTTGGTGTTTTCTATCATCTAGCATCTATTTACTTGCTTATCTATCTCTCCTTAGCTCTCCCTCTCTATCTTTCTGCCATTTATTGGTTTGCTAGAATTATTGATTCATTTTTATATTCCTCTTGGATGGGAAACAGATTATTTATACATTTTAGACTGTTCTGAAAATCAACACACATAACAATGAATGCTCCAACAGACCAACAATCTCTACAACAATTAGGAGTTCAAATGGGGAGATGGTAGAAGTACAGGTACTGCCATGTGCCTTGAGAAGTCTCTCAGACCAGAAAGATACAGCCGAAAGAAATTTTTATCCCAGTCCATGCTCAAGTTCAAAGCCCTGTTACTCTGCCTTCTCCTCTAAATGACACCCCTGTAATATAAGGAACCCCAAACTGGAGCTATTTGGAATATTAATTAAGAGTGCAGCTTCTAAGACCTACTCTACTAGTCTCTAGTTCAGGGCTTCAGAAATCAACTTTGGCAACATTTCTCATGTCCTTAGGGCTTATACAACCTTTTGAAAATAAAGACAGAAGCATTCCTTTCCCAATGCATCAGGGATTTCTGTTGAGAAGCAGTGCCACCAACTGTCTGCTTAGCTCCCTTACCAGCTGACAGTGTTGTACTTGCATGTCTGGATGTGAAAAAATGACATAATGAAGGTTTGAGAGCAGAACACAAAGAAATAATCTGTGGATATATGGACAAAGGTCTAGCGTTGGTGTGTTGTGGGACCAATTAAAGTACCTCTAGCAAGTACAGGAGAGAGAAAGGGAAAGGGAAAAAGGAGGGGAAGAGTAATAATGCGGGAGGGCAAGGGAGAGAGGAGGTAGGAGGGAGGGAGAAAGAGGATTTCCCATGCTCAACAAATATTAAGTGAAATAGAATGGATTCATAGTATCCATTCTGGTGGATCTCCAGTTTGAAAACAGACATTTCACAATATATTCCCTGAGAGAATCCTTAAATGGATAGTGGAAAATATATTGACTCAATATCTTTATGATGCTTTGACAAAGTACAACAGACAGGGTGGCTTATAAACAATGGTTATTCATACTTTTTTTTCACTTTTGGAGGCAGAAAGTCTGAGATCAGGGCGCCAGCATTCTCAGACCCTGATGATGCCATCTTTCCTACTGTAGACTGCCATCTCCTCATTGTGTCACCACATTGCAGAAAAATATGATGACAGTTCTGTGGTTTCTTTTGATTAGGCTCTGATCTCACTCATAAGGCTCAGTCCTTACTGCTCAACCACCCTCTGAAGAGTCTACCTCTTAATACTACCACTTTAGGAGTTAGGGTTTGAACATGTCAAGTGTCTAAATATAAATAAATAATCTATAACCAGAAAGACAGAAGGAGACAAGAGAAGAAGAGGGGTTAGAAGAAGGTGGAGAAGGAAGAGGGGGAGGTTAAGAGAAAAGAAGGAAGAGAAGAAGAAAGGAAGGCAAAGGAGAAATATTTGAAAATGGTATGAATGCCTGATATTGTTTCTGATTTTTCCTAGATAATTTCTCAGGTTCTCCATCTGCTCTGTAAGCAGGAAGTCAAGGATCCAGGAACACAACAGAGCTGAGTGCTCTGCACAGAGAATGCTTACCTGAGCCAGATTGTCTAACAGTCTCCTCAAGACGACTAAGTCATTGCCTCTTTCAAGGGCCACAAACAATCTGCCTGTGAGCTAGATGCAACCCTCAGGAAAGGAACAGCTGACACAACATTTTTACTGGCTGTTGTTACCATCTCTGCTTTACACTAAGCTTGAGCTGAACTTTTGTTTTGTCCGTTTGATTGCTCAAGATGTTTGTTTTTGTAATTCTTTGTGTTTAGTGCCAGGTTTAAGCAGGAAGCAGCAAGCATTGACTTGAAATTCTCAGACAGTGAACCTACAATGCTCACATCACTGTTCTAGGGCTGGATGTCATTATTCTGTCTCCCTGGACATCTGTGACAGGGGCTAGGCTACTCCAGCATTTAATTTCTTGACACAGAATACAACCAATTAAATAACGTCTTTCCTTTTCCTTTTAAAACTGTATTCTCTCTCTCTCTCTCTCTCTCTCTCTCTCTCTCTCTCTCTCTCTCTCTCTCACACACACACACACACACACACACACACACCAAAGATAGATAGGAGAGAGAGAGAGAGAGAGAGAGAGAGAGAGAGAGAGAGAGAGAGAGAGAGAGAGAATATTGTGTGTGTGATGTTCATGAATGTGTTTGGATGTGCATCTCCATGTACTACTCTTGCGGAGGAGGACATTAGGTTCCCTGATCTATTATTACTCCCTCCGTTAGCCCCTTGAGACAGGGTCTCTCAATGAACCTGGAACTATACTGAACATCAGAAAACTACAGGGGATCCTCTTGACTTCACCCTCAAGAGCACAAGATTTACAGAAATGCACACTACCGTGTCATGGTTTTTACATGGGTGCTTGAGATTTGAACTTAAGTCCTCATGCTTGCTGAGAAAATACTCTTAGTTGCTGAGAAATCTCCCCAGAACCACCACCTTGTTTTTAAACAAACAGAAATAAAACAATAGGACTACATCATCATACAATCTGGGCCTCAAATTCTTCTTAGAAGTTGTCCTCCATAAACACAGGTTCTCAGGTGAACCTCCCAGGATGCTGGTAGTGGGTGCTCACTCTCAATGACTCAAACCAAAATGGATTTCCTGATGATTTTTCTTAATAGAGATTACCTCTGGCTGAGTTGCCTTCATTTTGTCTTTATGTAAAACCTCACCTCTAATTCCAAGTCTTAGAGTGATACCTAGTTAAAGCTAATTACATTGTCTAAAATTACTATTTTATGGCCTGAAGAGTGGTAGAAGAGATAATGCAGAGTTCTCATATTTTTTTAAAATTGCTGAGTTAACATCTGTACAGAAATCTATCATCATCTTTATGAGGATGGTTGTAACAGTTCTGCAAAAGTTCCCTATAACAAACTCTCTGGCAGAACTGCAGAAAAAGCCTCAGGGTGGATTCCTAAAATTAAGATTTGGTGTTTTCATTGCTGCAGTGAATGAAACATTTCATATTTTATAACATTATTATCAATGAAATGAAGCTATATAATTATTGATTCTTTTCTTCCTTTACATAGGAGTTACCTGTCTTCCCAACAACTGGCAACATAGTAAGATTTAAGTCACTCCTGGGCTTGCAGAGTCCCCCACAGTACCAAAGCAAGCACTTTATGAGAACAAGATGGAGAACACTATTATTATGGTTTTTTTTTTCTGTAGGTTTTATTATCATTGCTTAATCTAAACACTTTCTGGTTGGAAAACATGAGCTGTGTTGTAGAGCCTTGAGGATAAGTGAATACCCATTTTTGACTGCTTATATGTGAATCTTAACTCACTTTGTCACTGATGTGAACATTTGACTAGTGTTCTAGGACATGGCTGACTCTTTCTTTTTCTGTGACTTTTTCAGTTTCTAGAAGGAGGGATTTTACGAAGCAATATGATTCACATTTCACTCTTTCCACTGGAGTAGAAACCTTAGGGAGTGTACAGTTTCCTATGGTTGGGTTTTGATGAGTGTCCCTCCTAACCTTCAGCTGTCTCTAGGACTCACTGCCCACATTATTAACTATCTAATTGACCTTTGTGTCTTGCCTGTCTTACAGGGGCATGTCTGTAGACAAGAGGCCTATAGCTTCCCAGAGTACATTGTGATTTAGTAAAACTCAAGATCTGGCTTCAATATTGGAATTTCATCATCGATGTATCACAAAGCCACATTCTTGGGCTGTTTAATTGGTACCAAATCACGAATTGTTTTATTTATTTGTCTTCTACTGTGGCCAGTCATTAATATGCTCCAGGTTCATTAAATTAAGGAGAAAAGAGATCCTTATTCCTGACAAGTATCACAAATAATTCATATACTAACATTTTAAATGTACATCTATACATATCTTGACAACATAATGCATGTGCATGTATGTGTCTACACATGTGTATGGGTGTAAGCATGAGTGTATTTATTTTTGAGCAAGCATGTATGCATTTGTGTATGGGTATGTGTGTGTCCAGGTGTGTGTGTGTGTGTGTGTGTGTGTGTGTGTGTGTGTGTGTGCATATGTGTGTGTGCGCGCATGCGCATGTGTGGAAGTGTGTATTGTATGCATTCTTTTTTTAGATGCTTTGCAGAATTGTGTGAGAGAAGTGAGGGAAGGATTTACCAGAGTTGAATCAACAGTGAAGACAGACTAGTAGAACTTAGTCTGATCACGGAGTGGTTCTTTAGAAGAGTTAAGTCACCATATGCATTTGTAGACACAGAGAAAGCTAGGGAGATGAGAGTTTTAAAAACACATTTTAAAACAGAGGCCTTTTGAATACTGGAGCCAAGGAAGAAGAGCCTAATTTTATGTGCCAGTTTGATGAAGGGTCACCACAAAGGTGACACCAGCTCACACAGCAACAGCAACACACTCTTGCAGGTTGCCTATGGCGATCTCATTTACATATCGGACAACAGCTATGTTTCAGCAATATCAATCTTTAAATGGGCAGATACTTTCTACAAACTGCCATTGTCATGCACAGTGTGAAGCAATAAGGACAAGGAAGTTATGCTAATCAGTAGCTTCAAACACTTTTAGGCTTCAAAGGATTTTTTTAGCAGTAATATTTTAAGCAGCCACAAGATGGAGGTATTCGCACACACAAACAGATCCTTTAGACAGCAGGTGCTGTGCGGAGTTCCGGATCTATTTATCACTTGTGGTTATTTAAATTCATTAAAACATTCAGTGTCATGACAATCGTCATTCTGTAGCTGAATCATCAGCCCACAGAGAACTCAGTGGCCACACTTGAGTAGTGGATACTCTCTTGAACAGGGTGAAAGCAAATTTCTTTTCTAAACTCCCCATTTTTTTTTATTGAGTTTTATATTTAGATTTTGTTTGCCTTAAATTTAAATATTTTGTGAGAGTTTTAGTAAACACTGACGCTTCTCAATATTTGTAACATTAGATGAAAGGGAAAATTTAATGTCCAGTAATAAAGTGTTGATCATCTGAATAGTGGTGTCAATGTGCAATAGTTGTTAAAAGTGGTATTTTTCTTAGCATATGTGAAAATCTCATGGTGTAATATTTATGATATAAAAATAAAGTAAAATAATACACATGTAATTTTTAACCCACTGAGTCTAATTAGTACTGCCAATATGTGCATAGGTATAGAGTCATGCATTGAAGCATGAAGTTGGGAGGGAAACATGAGGGAATTTGTGAGGAGTTGGAGAGGACGGGGTAGGGTTGGGTATGATGACCAAAGCATATTCTATTCTTGTATGAAATCTTCAAGTAATAAATAAAAACTTTATGTTCTCATCCTCCATCCCCTACCCTCCATTGCCCCTCCTCAGCCCTGACAGTCGAGTTGAAACAGTGATGTAGTGGGAGAGCAAGGAAAAAGATACCATGATAGAGGGAGACATCATGGGGATAGGGAGAAACTGGATGCTAGGGAAGTTCCCAGGAATCCACAAGGATGACCCCACCTTAGACTACTAGCAATAGTTGAGAGGTGCCTGAACTGGCTTACCCCAGTAATCAGACCAGTGAGAACCATAACTGTCATCATAGAGCCTTCATCCAGTAACTGATGAAAGCAGATGCAGAGATCCACAGCCAAGTATCAGGCCAAGCTCCAGGAGTCCAGTCGAAGATAGAGAAGAGGGATTCTATGAGCAAGGGGCATCAAGATCATGATGGGCAAACACACAGAGACAACCAAACCAAACTAGTGGGAACTCATGAACTGTAGACCAATAGCTGTGGCACTCCCATGGGACTGGACTAGGCCCTCTGCATAGGCGAGACAGTTGTCTAGCTTGGTTGGTCTGTTTGAAGGGTCCCTGGAAGTGGGATTAGAATCTGTCCCTGGTGCATGAGCTGGCTTTTTGGAGTTCAGTGCCTATGGTGGGACACCTTACACAGCCTTGGTGCAGTGGGAGGGGCTTGGATCTGCCTCAACTGAATGTACCAGGCTTTGCTAACTCCCCATGGGAGGCCTTACCTTGGAGGAGGTGGGTTGGGGGGGGGCAGCTGGCGGGGGATGGGAAGGAGGGAGGAGAGGGGGATCTGTGGTTGGTGTGTAAAATGAATAGAAAATTATTTAATAATAAAAAAGAAGAAAAATAAATTAATTAATTAACCCATATTTCTTATCAGACAAATAAGTAAATAAATACATAAATAAAAACTTTATACATGCCTACACACAAAATGAAAGAAAAGGATCTTCATCTTATTGATGTTTGCATGTAGGAGGTGAAATTACATAAAACTAAGTTTTCCCTTTGGAATTTTCTTCATGCTCAATGTTTCTCCAAGATCAGAAGGGAATATAATTCAGAGAAGATGCCAGAAAAACGTGCACAGTGTTTGGACTTGGGCAAAAGCTGCAGTAGATTCGAGAAGAGTCTGGAAATTTGCTTGCTTCTTGGGATCAGTGAAGCACTTGAGATGATTAACTTGCTCAGTGCTGCTCCGGCAGTGAGGGCATCTGACTAGCCTTGGACTCTCCTTGCAGGGATGCATAGTGCAGGGCCTGCACCCAATGTCATGTTCTCTGATCAAACGTGAAAAAACAAATTATCAACAGCATATTTCCCAATGCCAGGAATCTTCTGACTCTGTCTTTCTGTATGTCTATCAGTATTTATGAATTTACAAAAATCCTTTTTTTTCCCCCACAGAGATTGCTTAAAGTGCAGGGGGAGTCCAGCACCTGGCTGATGAAAGTGCACTTCAGCTTCATTGCTCACAGTTCCTCAGGTCGCTGCACTTCCTGCCTCCAGGTGAAGGAGGCCTGAGGCCCAAAAGACAGCTTGCTCCTCAAAGCTCATCAGCATGACTGGGGTCTGAGTCATACCAACTCTGGCCTTAAGCCTCATGCTCTGTGAGTTTTAAAGTTCTGATTTGTAAAATGGCGAAGTCACAAGCAGTATAACGTTGAAATACCTTTTAAAGTGCCCAATTCTGGCAAGAGTTTAGGGGTTTTCTTATTATGCAGATAACGATCAATTAGCTAATCACACTTTCTCCCCCTTTTCATCAAACATGCAGTGGGTATAACTGGTATGACATGCTTGAGTTAAAGAAGTGACCAGATGTGCTCATCCTGCAGAAATTTAGTGCCTGGACTTTGAAAAGAGAAAATAGAAATGGAGATTACAAAGACTTTTTTTTTTTAAATTGGTTATAATAGCTTCCTGGTTCTCTTACTCCAGGAGTCCATTGTAATCTAACATGTTCACAGTTACAACAGTAAGAGTTGTGCTTTTACCTATTTTAGAATATTCAATTTTATTTATTTTTATTTTATTCATTTTTTTGTGTGTGTACACTACATGTGTGCTTGTGCTTAAGGAATCAGATCTTTTAAAAAGAAAAAGGAATGTAGCCTGTCACAAAACCACACATTATCTGATTGTTCAAGTATCTGGAATTGACATATCTACAGAAATGGAAGTAGATAAACGGTTGCCTGTGGTGAAGGAAGGATGGGATGGGGAGTCTGAGAAACTAAAGGGTCCTGGTTTGAAAATCATTCTGAAACTGTACTGTGGCTTGAGATAGTTATACCACCGTACTTATATTGAGGTGCATGCATTAAGCAGGTTGGATTGTCATGGTGCATGAAATATAACAAGCAGGTGCAAAATAAAACAACTGTTTGAATATAGAGGCAAATTTGGCTTCTCCATGAGGCCTGGAAAGTCATTCACCATTTTACTGGACTAGGCAGAATTTTCACTTGCAAAGTCAAAGGACTATTTAGAGATAGTAAAATACTGGAATCTGATAATCCAGAGAGAGGATGAGCTGTAATGTAGACGACATGGACTTTCCTACTGGAACATCATTTTACTTGTTAGAGTAATTTCAAAACATTTATTATTAGTTCACATTTTCTAGGTTTGTTACTGTGCATCTCAGAGATCTCTCTCATGTCCACTCTAGTACCACTGATAAATGCTTCCAGGAAGCACTCCTAACACATATCTATGACCTACAAGTATCTATTAAATGAGGAAACAAGACTAACACAATGTCACACTTTCCTCATTTTCCACATCATGAAATCACAAATTAGATTCCACATAGTTTATTAGCATAGCCATGGTTTCAGTGGCAGACTGTGACAGCTTATTCTCTGCTATGCTGGAGGGACAAATGAAGAGAGATTCCTGGATTGGAACCAAGCACTCAGTGACTTGAAAAAGACCTGGGAGAAAGTGTGTGACTTGAAACACAGCCAGGATTCAGCTGAAGGAATACAAGGTTCTACTGGGAAGAGCAATTATACTAACCCACTCCGAATCCCTCAGCAGGTTAGCCACAGAGGCAGAGATTGTAATGCTGGCCTGATCCCAGGTGCACACATTTTTCAATACTCTTTCTTATACTGTCTCCTCTTTTTTTCTCAAGTATGATGTTCTCCACACTAACAAGAATATAGATTAAGCTGGAAATGTTCTAAAAGAATTGTTCTGAGGATTGAATCTATTTACTTCTAGCAAAATATATTCATTCTATCTACATGAAAAGTGTTTTCTTCTCAATCATGAGCCTAGTGTTTAAGGATCTTGATATATGTCTTAAAAGTCTATGTATCATTTACAGAATTTGTCTACTCACTACTTGTGAAAAAATGTACAATATATTTTAGGAAATATTTTAATTCAGTCTGTCACCATAGGAGAAATGATCATTGATGCTGGATATGTTGTAAAAAATGAATGACATCTGGGAGATTATGGAAGTAGATAGACAAGGGTGTAATCTCCACCAAAGACCATTTTACTTGGACTGACTGTCAACTTGACATAATCCAAAGTCACCTGAGAAGGGAGCCTCAGTTGAGGGATTGTCCAGATTAACTAACCTGTGAACATGTCTGTGGAGGTTATCTTGATTGTTAATTAATGTAGGAGGGCCCAGCTCACTGTGGGTGACATCATCCTTCGGCATGTCACCTTGGGCTGCAGTCTAGAAATAAAAAACCTAGCTAAGCATGAGGCTGCAAGTAAGTCATCAGGCAGCATTTCTCCACAGTTTCTGCTGTAATTGCTTTGCTTTCTCTGGTTAGAGGTGATGTTTCATGGAAGAGCAAGTAGTCTTGTCTCCAGTCTCCTACTTGAGTTCCTGCCCTGACTTCCTTCAATGATGAACTATGACCTGCAAGTATAAGCCAAATACATACTTTCCTTCTATAAATTGCTTTTGATTAAAGTGCTTTATCGCAGCAACAAAACGTAAAGTAGAATAAATACAGAGAGAGCCTTGCATGTTACCTAGCATTTGAGGGAAGAGTAATCTTTTGAAATTAGTCATATCCAAGAACACAGAATGGCTAAGAGACTTCGTAGGACTCAAGACTCAGGTCAAATCTAACACCTTCATCACTCAAATCATGCTCTCTATACTCTAGGGAGGTCTTCCTGAAGCACTTTAGGGCTCTATGTCATGTTGGAGACTTCTAAGTCCCTGCATGTCTTCCTCAACCTCCCCCAACACTCTTGTTTACTTCAGTGTGTCACCAGGGGTGGACAGTGTTTTAAAAAGAGGCTTTATATCAGAGACTGAATGCCCTATCTAGCTGGCCACAGAAAGTCTACATGGAGCCATTTCTCACCAAAAACACTTTAGCAACTGAGGTTTGGACTTCATGATCAGGCCAGTAACCACCTTCTTCAGAGATGTTTGTGTTGAGCTTTCCCTCTCATTGAATTTTATTTTATAAGTTATTAAATGATTAAATTATTAATTTATAAATTATAAATAATTAAAATACATACAATTTATTTTATGGAAATAGATTTTTTATATAGTATCTTTTGATTATGCTTTTTTCTCCCCCAACTCCTCCCAAATATTCCCCACTTTTGCTCCCATATGAATCAATACATTTTCTTTCTCTCTTTCTCTCTTAGGATACAAACAGGCATCTAAAAAGATAATAAGATAAAATTCAATAAAATAAAAACAAACAAATCAGAATAGAACAAATCAAATGAATAAACAGAAGAAAAAGAGTCAAAGGAAAAGATGCAAAGACACCCACAGAAATAAAATAAATACTCTAAAACAGAAGCTATGATACACAAAGGATCTATAAGATTAAAAAAAAAAAAAAAGAAGAGGAAACTGACAAACCATTATGACACAAAGATGCCATTGAGTTCATTTTTGTGTTGACCATCTGTTGCTAGGCATGGGGCCTGGCCTCAAAAGTGGTTTATTTCACCAAGTGAGATACTACTGAGTAGAAAAAACTAATTTTTTATTTGTGAGTGGTTATCAATTTGAGATACCTTCTAGGTTAGGGATATGGACTTCTGTCCACTTCCTCTCTCAGCACTATGACCCATTGGGCTCAGATCTGTGCAGCCTTTGTGCATGCTGCCACAGTCTTTGTGTGTATCTCATACGTGTATTGGTCTTTGTGTTTAGAAAGCCTTGTTTCCTTGGTGTCCTCCATTCACTCATGTTCTTAAAATCTTTCTGTTTCCTCTTCTGCAGAATACCCAAGTCCTGAGGAGATAAAATTGATAAAGACATTCCATTTAGGACTGAGTGCTGTAAGGTCTCTCACTTTCTGCACATTGTCCAGCTGTGGGTTTCTATATTAGTCCCCATCTACTGAAGAAAGAAACTTCTCTGATGATGATTGAGCAAGACACTGATATATAAGTATAGCAGAGTGTCATTTATTGTTACATTCCTTTATCAGAACAGCAGTGTTTGGTTTTCCCCTAGGTCCCTGACCTATTGGTCTCAGGTTTTTGACTTCTCAAGCAGTGTTGTTGATGAGTTCTATCTCATGGAATTGGCCTTCAATCCAATCAGAGATTAGTAGGTTATTCCCACAAGCTTTGTACTAACACATCTAACAGGCAGATCATCATTGTAGATTGAAGGGTTTGTAGATGGATTAGTGTTTAGTTTTCTCCATTGGTAGCATGCAGAGTACCTTCTAGTGCCATAGGACTGAAGGCTCTAGACAGGCACAGGCTCACCAGCTCAACTTTTCCATGTTCCATGAGTTATATACTTTTTGTCTAGAGCAATATGGCCTTACTATCAGTTTGTGGAAAGCAATCAATTGCCTTGGCAATAATGTAGGCTGCTTAGGGTTCCCATGGGGCTCTTTTGGCCAGCAAGTAGTTTATATGTAACCCATTTCATGGTGATGAGAGATGTCCAGTTTTGGCTGTATGCACCGTTATTTGGCAATTCCATTTAGATCACCTTCATACATGCATATATTTTAAGAAGATTTTACTGGATTAGGTTTCCATATGGCTCCTCAAATGACTTTTAGTTTTAGCTGTCCCTCTCTATATCCCTCATGAATCCCATTCTTCCTCCCCATTTCTTATTTGATCCTTCCTTTTCAGTCAACCCCCATTCATCCATAACTATTTATTCTAATACCCCTTTCTAGTGTGATCCAGCACTCTCCCAAGTACCTTACTCTATACCTAGCCTCTGTGGTTATATGAGCTGTAACCTGCTTATTGAATACTTAATAGCTAACATCCATATTTATCTTTCAGGGTCTGGGTTATCTCACACAGGGTGATTTTTTTTTTTTGAGCTCTATCAAGTTACCTGCAAATTTTAAGTTTTTTTTAAAATAGCTAAGTAATACTCCATTGTGTAAATGCACCACATTTTCTTTATTCATTCATCTATTGACAGACACCTAGGCTGTTTCTAATTTCTGGAATGACTTGAATAAGTCTCTATAGTATGATGAAGGATCTTTCTCTTATGCCTAAGAGTGGTATAGCTAGATCTTGAGGTAGATCACTTCCCAACTTCTTAAGGAATCACCACATTAATTTCCATAGTAGCTGTACAAGTTTACATTCCCATCAGCAATGGGTAAGTGTCGCCCTTACTCTACATCCTTGCCAACAACATGAGTGAGAGATTTTATGAATCTTGGCCATTTTGACTAGTGTAAGATGAAATCTCAAAGTAGTTTTGATTTGATTTTTACTGATGACTAAGAATGTTAAACATTTCTTTAAGTGCTTCTCAGCGATTTGTATTTCCTCTCTTGAGAATTCTCTGTTTACATGTGTATCTCATTTAAAAAATTGGGTTGTCTGTTTTCTGGATGTCCAGCTTTTTGAGTTCTTCATATATTTTAGATATTATCCCTCTGTCAGTTGTGTATTTGGTAAAAATCATTTCTGTAGCTAGAGTTTTCCTGTCTGGCCCACAGTCAGGACAAATCTCTCTCACCTGCCATTCCCACAGCTGCTCAGACCCAATCAAGTAAACACAGAGACTTATATTGCTTACAAACTGTATGGCCGTGACAGGCTTCTTGCTAACTGTTCTTAAGTCTTAAATTAACCCATTTCTATAAATCTATACCTTGCCATGTGGCTTATGGCTTACTGGCATCTTCACATGCTGCTTGTCATGGCGGTGGATGGCAGTGTCTCCCTTAGTCAGCCTTCCACTTCCCAGAATTCTCCTCTCTCCTTGTCCTGCCTACTTCCTGCCTGGCCACTGGCCAATCCGTGTTTTATTTATTGACCAATCAGAGAAATTTGACATACAGACCATCCCACAGCACATTTCTTATTTTTACATCTTGCCACTTTGTCCAAGTGAATGTGTCCTTTGTCATATAGAAGCTTTGAAGTTTCATGAGGTATCATTTATTAACTGCTGTTCTTAGTATGCTATTGGTGTTCTGTTCAGAAAGTCATTTCCTGGGCCAATAAGTTCAAGACTTTCCAATGAATTCAAGACTTTCTTTTTTATTATATTCAGTCTACCCGATCTTATGTTGAGGTCTTTGATCCATTTGGAGTTGAATTTTGTGCAGCATGTAGGTGCTGTGGGATGTATGGCAAATGTGTTGCTAATTAATCAATAAAACACTGATTGGCCGTTGGCTAGGCAGGAAGTATAGGCGGGGCAAGGAGGAGAATAAAGCTGGGAAGTGGAAGGCTGAGTCAGAGAGACACTGCCAGCCGCCACGATGAGAAACAGCTTGTGAAGATGCTGGTAAGCCACGAGCCATGTGGCAAGGTATAGATGAAAGGAAATGGATTAATTTAAGCTATAAGAACAGTTAGCAAGAAGCCTGCCACGGCCATACAGTTTGAAAGCAACATAAGTCTTTGTGTTTACTTGGTCGGGTCTGAGAGGCTGTGGGACTGGCAGGTGAAAGAGATTTGCCCTAACTGTGGGCCAGGCAGGAAAACTCCAGCTACATGTAGGTATGGATCTATTTGCATTCTTCCACATGCAGCCATCAAGTTTGATCAGCACCGTTTTTTAAAGATGCTTTTCTTTTACCAGTGCATATTTCTATCTTCTTTATAAAAAATCAGCTATCCATAGGTGTGTGGGGTTATTCCTGGGACTTTAATTCAACTCTATGGATCAGTGTGTCTGTTTTTATTACTATAGCTCTGTAATACAATATGAAAATATGGATGGTGCCAACAGCTATTTTATTATTTAGGATTTTTTTTTATCTATTCTGGGTTTTTGTGTTTCTATATAAAGCTGAAACTGTCATTTAATGTTCTGTAAAGAACTGTGTTGGTGGTAACTGGAGCTGCAGATTAAGATGAATGTCAACTTTGTTCCCAATATCTCAGAGACTCAATTCTCAAACTATGCAAATACAAGGCTCTTTCCCTTATAAGTCCTTGGAGATAGAGTGTAGAGGTCCAGTTCTGGGTCTCTGGTACCTTTAAGGATAATGTTATGGAGTTGCATGTTTAAAGCAGTGATGGTCTCCTATTAGTCTGTATTCAGTTTGGCCTGGGGTTTGAATTATATATTCTGTCTTTCTGAGTTATGCAGTTTTTAAAGAAGTATTCAGACTCTGGTACTGTTTTGTCAACTTTGCCATCTCCTTAGGGTAAAGGGACTTCTATGCTTGGGTTCCAGATTTCATGTAGATTTTTGCCATAATGTTTTCATATCATTTTATCATCAGTCTGATATTTTAGGAAGATGGTTTTAGATGGACATCTGGCATTCTTAGTTGTTTTCCATGAGAGACTTACTCTGAAGAATGCCTTCTGCCATATCACCACAAGAGGAATCTTTGCTGAGTCCTCTAAGGGAAGAGGTGTGGGTGGTGACTGACTGGTGGGAGTCTTTTGGTTGAAAAACAAGACATGGGCTAGAGAGATCTTGCAGAGGACTCAAGTTTGGTTGTCAACATCCACTTTGGGTTACTCACAGTTGCATGTAACTCTAGTTCCAGATGATCTGATACCCACTTTGGCAGGCATTATATTCAAGTTCACATACCCTTACACAGTCACATACACAGACACACAATTTAAAATAAAATAAATTTTAAAAAATAATGCACAGTGTTGTGTAATATTATGTTTATGCTGTGGAACATTTGTTTTAATGATGCAAAGATGTGTTGCATTCTTTTATGTTGCATATGTTTAACTCTGTGAAGCTGTGTTACTTTGTCTAAAATACCTAATTGCTCTAATAAAGAGATAAATGGCCAATAGCTAGGGAAGAGAAAGGATAGGTTGAGATGGCAGGCAGAGAGAATAAATAGGAGAAATCTGGGAAGACAAGATTGAGGAGTGAGAAAAGGAGAAGAGGAGAATGCCAGGGGTCAGTCACACAGCCACACAGCCACACAGCCAGACATGGAATAAGCAGAAAAGAAAAGATATACAGAAATAGAAAAAGGAGAAAGCCCACAGACAAAAGGTAGATGGGATAATTTAAGTTAAGAAAAACTGGCTAGAAAGCTGGGCAGTAGTGACACATGTCTCTAATGTCAGCACTTGGAAGGCAGAGGCAGGTGGATCTCTGTGAGTTCAAGGCCAGCCTGGTCTACAGAGTGAATTCCAGGAAAGGGCTCCAAAGCTAGGCAGAGAAACCCTGCCCAAAAAAAAAAAAAAAAGACAGAAAAAAAAGCTGACTAGAAATAAGCCAAGCTAAGCTTGGGCATTCACATGTCTCCATGTGTGTATTTATTTGGGAGCTGGATGGTGGGCTCCCAAAGAATAAGAACTAAAAGTGTAAAACAAACAAACAACAAACACACAAGAAACTAGTAACACTACGTCCCATGCTAGCTTATACAAGATCTGGCATTATAAAGAAAAATGGGGTATTGGGTAAGCCTTATATATTTTTATTGGAGATCTGTTTCATTCTTTATTGATTCTTTAAAAATTCTGTCATTTTTTGGTGTGACAATCATACCATGTAGCTGAGAACTGCACTTGTTAGTCTTCACCCAAGCGTGTAGAAATCATAGGAATGAAATTATCTGACTTTGCTATTGTACATCAGAGACCTTTACTTCTTGGTGTGTTGAATAGGACTTATCCTGATTCTTTTTAAATTGTGCGATATTATGAAGGGATTGATTTCCTAATTGCTGATTTTACTCTCAATATTCTTCAACTTAGCACAGGTCTGGAAAATTTGAGGGTGAGTAATCCAATTCTGAATGCTTTGTTCTAAAAATGCCTATGAAAGCCCAATGAGATGGCTCTGTAGATAAGGACCACTAGGTCTGATGACTCAAGTTCAATCCCCAGAACTCACAGGGTAGAAGGAGAGAAACCAACTCCTACAAGCTGTTCTCTGTCCTCCACTCAAGTGCTGTGGGATATGCAGGACACACACACACACACACACACACACACACACACACACACACACACACAAATGATAAAAATAAAACACACAAACACCTCTTAAGTGAAGGAAGAAATAAAGAAGTAGAGAGGGGTACACACATTTTCCTTCCTGTGGTTTATACTTGAAGATTGGTTTTGATAGGAAATGAAAACTTCCTGAAAAAGTCCAATAAGGTATGTTATCTTTACTTATAAATACAATAGTACATTTTGAAATGTTCAGGAAATTATAAGGTTCTGATGTATATGCATGACTTGCACTCTTTCTGAATATTTAAAATCACATCTATTGATTGCTTGTTGTAGGGGTGGTGTTCACCATATTGTGCATGTAGAGATTAGAGAACAACTTGATGCATTACTGTTCACCCAGGACTAGTTCCTTATTTAACAAGGAATTATCAGACAACTTAGAATTACATGCTAGGAATGTCAGGTGTGTGAAGAGAGTGTTTGTGGAAGTAGGGAGAATTGCAGGAGCCACAGAGGAAATGAGGAGGAAAACAATGATAGTCAACATGGCGTTCTGAGTCCCAGAGCCTGTGTGTCACTAGCACTCAGTGTTAGGCTTCCCCTCTGGTAACTGTGTTCTCATTTGTAAAATATTATATTGAACTTGATAACTTCTAAGACCCCTTCTGGCACTGCCATTCTGAAATCCCATTATTATTGCTTTAAATACCAAAACATTCCTTAA